>NC_057814.1:343777521-343820196 GCF_018294505.1 Triticum aestivum
CTCACATGGTGTACAATAACAGAATGCATCCACAACAATTGACCATTGCATTGCAGAATTGAACCAAACAAAACAGTTAACTAAACACCACAACAAATGAACCAAACATTAACTGAGCACCACATTACACAATATAACATACTCCTAATAGAAGATCAGACAGTTAACCAAACCAAGCATGCTTAACAACTTGGAAATATAGCAATTGTATTTTTTCCTCATGTATTTAGTACAGCCAAATTCGATTTATTTCTCATATGGTATACAATAACACAATGCACCCACAACAACTGAACATTGCATTGCAGAATTGAACCAAACAGCCAACCACGTCGCGCCGTCGGTGCACGAGGCATCGACGGTGGCCTCGACGACGAGGTGCACCTCCAATATCTGGGGGTCGACACGAATGGCAGCCATCGCGGCCTCATCCGCGTGTGCAGCCGTGATTCGCTTTTCCGCCGCCAAATGCTCCTTGAGATCCTGGCTATACTACGCGCACCATGGCTTAGGGCGGCGCTTATTTGGTGGAGGGGTCGGTGATTTGGGTGGAAGGTGTCGCACCAGCGGTCGGGGCATGTGGGATGTGGAAGGACGAGGAGGATGGGGGTTGGGTGTGGATTACCTGCCTGGATAGGCGAGGCCGAGCAGCTTGAAGGAGGGTCGCTGGCGAGGAGGCGGTGCTGCAAGCAAGGAGTGAAGGTTTCAACTTGGAAAGGAAGGCGGAAACAGGGGAAATGTGGCTTTTGGTAAGGGGGAGGGGGCGGGGAGGTAGATATTTCCGTGAAAGCCGAAATTTTGGAATCGCTTCAGCGAAAAAACTGGCGCGCAAAGTGTCCTGAGACACGGTCCCTTATTCAGAACTGTGTACGATATGTGAACATCACAAACGATTCAGATAGCTTAACCCGTGTGTGATGAGTTTGAACGTCAAAATTTTTGGTTCGAATTTCCCTGGTTAAAGTGGTCATCCACGTCATTGCATAATTTGGGTACACAAAGGAGACTACAGCACACCCACACTTCTTAATAGAGCAAGTTCAGCAATTAAACAGAGCTAGCTGACCTAAATATTACTCTAACAAATTAAAGACCGGTGCTCTTAATTAAACAAAACAAAGAGTACTACTACGGCTGGTGCTCGTCGATCTCCACCGCCGCTTCCATGTCCAGCTCGCGCCCAACGTCTCCTGGGGAAGGGGCTCCATGGCATCAATTGCACCATACTCGGTAAGGATCTCGCCATCCGCATTCGCCCTATCTTTGGAATAGGCCGTCACGAGCTGGGCGTGGGCGATCGCGATCTGGGCTTTGGCGGGCTCCGTCGTGGCAAGGTATGCCGCGCAGGAATGGACGGCTGCTCGAACTCTCTCGGCGATTGCCAACTCTTTGGTCGTGGGTTGTCGACCGTTGTCGGAGAAGCTTCGTTCGATTTGTGCGGTGACCGCCACGAGCTGGGTGTGGACGGCCTCGACATGGTCGTGGGTGGCCTCCATCAGGGCTAAGGCCGCTGCTGCGGAACGGACAGCTGTTGTGCCTCTCGCCAGTTGCTATCCCCGAGGCAGATGCTGCTTGTAACGACCCGGATTTGGTAGAATCCAAGTCTCTGTGCTTACTGTGCTATCCCTGGATCATAGGGAGCACACACAGTAACAAAAATGAATATCAGTAAGACATACATCATTCTACTACAACGGTAGATCCAGATATATATAAATCATACCTTAGGCACATCTTAAGCTGGCAGATAGTACAGCAGAATTATACGTAGTCACTAAGTTAGGCCCCATCAACGCCACTGGGCTCGTTGAATGTAGACCATAACCCTATCATCTCTTAATCTGTCGAGATGTGCACATGACAGGTGCAGATGAATACGTGGAATGTACTCGCAAGTTGCAAAGGAAAGTATAACAGATTATATATGCATGATAAGTATTGGTGGAGGTTTCCTTTGCATAAAGCCAATTTTCTCCTGTAGTAAATTTTGTAAACTTCTTTTTAAATAGAAATACTTTTTAGTATAAAAGGTAGGAGTGAGACACTTGGATATATGCACCAGTGCTCATTCTCCAAAAATAGTTTTAAAACATACATAAGGTTGAAGTGAAACACATTCATTGTGCTCATTCCTCAAGTTTAACCCTTAAAACAGATTTTTAGAAAAAAAGAGGGGAGATTCTTCTTCAGTCCAAGTCTTCATTTGCTCAAATTGCCCGTAACCGGGGGCACGGCTAATCGATTAGGTTAAACCCTCTGCAGAGGTCGTACACGTTCCCCACATGACACAACCAACCCCGTTTATCATTACACACTTGGGTGTACGACTAGGAGGAGATTGTGACGAAGCCTTTCCGTAACAGCCCCCTATACCTGACCAAGCCGCCCGCAACTTAGGCAATGAAAGCCCCTCTCCGATGGCGGTCCTGAGGTAAGGGTTTCCCGTTAGTACTAAGCTAAGCCAGAGCCCATAGTAGCATGTGGCTGTACTGGAAGCTACATCAAACTGTACTTGGAAGATCTCATTCCCCTGGACGGCGGTCCCCACCAAAAACCTGTGTGCAAGGCCCCAGTCGGACGCATTCACTGCAAGACCCCGATGGGCGCAATCACTTGTAGACGCTCCTGTCATACCATCCCGCCCAGGGAGTAGAAGTAAACAATATATAATTTTGTTTAAAAAATATTTTCTCAAAACTTTGCCAAAAAGAGAGCAAGTTTAAAGTTTAAAACAAGTTTGGTTTTCATCCCACCCATTTTGTGCAAGCATGGCCAATGATGAGTCTTGAACCTATGGCTCTAGCTAAATATAATACTTTGCAAAACTTTTATAAAACATGCATAGTATTAAAATTTAAAGAGTTATGCATAGTATGAAAATATAGGTCGAAGCATGATCAATTTGCAACTTGCCTTTGGTTTCGTAGTCACAAGGTTCTACCTCCTCGTAGAATTCACCTTCGCACGTCGCAATCTAACGCGATAAATAACTCAAGTAAGACACTGGGCATATCCACATTCACATAACAATGATTCAAGCAAGCATTCAACACATAAATAACATCCAAATGAAAATCCAAATAACAACACAAATTATTCGATTCCCACTATCATGATTCGGCGGCATTGTGGGATGAAGCGGCCCGGACCGACCTTACACGTACTCTTACGTGAGACAGGTTCCACCGACTGACATGCACTTGATGCATTAGGTGGCTAGCGGGTGTCTGTCTCTCCCACTTTAGTCGGATCGGATTCGATGAAGAGGGTCCTTATGAAGGGTAAATAGCAATTGGCATATCACCGTTGTGGCTTTTGCGTAGGTAAGAAACGTTCTTGCTAGAAACCCATAGCAGCCACGTAAAACATGCAACAACAATTAGAGGACGTCTAACTTGTTTTTGCAGGGTATGCTATGTGATGTGATATGGCCAAAAGGATGTGATGAATTATATATATATGTGATGTATGAGATCGATCATGTTCTTGTAATAGGAATCACGACTTGCATGTCGATGAGTATGACAACCGGCAGGAGCCATAGGAGTTGTCTTAATTTATTGTATGACCTGCGTGTCAATGAAAAACGCCATGTAATTACTTTACTTTATTGCTAACCGTTAGCCATAGTAGTAGAAGTAATAGTTGGCGAGACAACTTCATGAAGACACGATGATGGAGATCATGATGATGGAGATCATGGTGTCATGCCGGTGACGAAGGTGATCATGCCGCACCTCGAAGATGGAGATCAAAAGGCGCAAGATGATATTGGCCATATCATGTCACTTTATGATTTGCATGTGATGTTTGTCATGTTTACATCTTATTTGCTTAGAACGACGGTAGCATAAATAAGATGATCCCTCACTAAAATTTCAAGAGATGTGTTCCCCCTAACTGTGCACCGTTGCGAAGGTTCGTTGTTTCGAAGCACCACGTGATGATCGGGTGTGATAGATTCTAACGTTCGCATACAACGGGTGTAAGCCAGATTTACACATGCGAAACACTTAGGTTGACTTGACGAGCCTAGCATGTACAGACATGGCCTCGGAACACAAGAAACCGAAAGGTCGAACATGAGTCGTATAGTAGATACGATCAACATGGAGATGTTCACCGTTGATGACTAGTCCGTCTCACGTGATGATCGGACACGGTCTAGTCGATTCGGATCATGTATCACTTAGATGACTAGAGGGATGTCTATCTAAGTGGGAGTTCATTAAATAATCAGATGAACTTAATTATCATGAACATAGTCAAAAGGTCTTTGCAAATTATGTCGTAGCTTACGCTTTAGTTCTACTGTTTAAGATATGTTCCTAGAGAAAATTTAGTTGAAAGTTGATAGTAGAAATTATGCGGACTGGATCCGTAAACTGAGGATTATCCTCATTGCTGCGCAGAAGGCTTATGTCCTTAATGCACCGCTCAGTGTGCTGAACCTCGAGCGTCGTCTGTGGATGTTGCGAACATCTGACATACACGTTTTGATGACTACGTGATAGTTCAGTGCGTAATGCTAACGATTTAGAATTGAGGTGCCAAAGACGTTTTTGAAACGTCGCAGAACATATGAGATGTTCCAAAGACTGAAATTGGGATTTCAGACTAGTGCCCACGTCAAGAGGTATGAGACCTCTGACAAGTTTCTTAAGCCTGCAAACTAAGGGCGAAAAGCTCAATCGTTGAGCATGTGCTCAGATTGTCTGAGTACTACAATCGCTTGAATCGAGTGGGAGTTAATCTTCCAGATGAGATAGTGATGGTTCTCCATAGTCACTGCCACCAAGCTATTAGAGCTTCGTGATGAACTATAACATATCAGGGATAGACATGATGATCCTTGAGCAACTCGCGATGTTTGACACCGCGAAAGTAGAAATCAAGTAGGAGCATCAATTGTTGATGGTTAGTAAAACCACTAGTTTCAAGAAGGGCAAGGGAAAGAAGGGATACTTCACGAAATGGCAAATCAGTTGCTGCTCTAGTGAGGAAACCCAAGGTTGAACCCAAACCCGAGACTAAGTGCTTCTGTAATGAGGGGAATGGTCACTGAAGCAGAACTACCCTAGATACTTGGTAGATTAGAACGCAGGCAAGGTCGACAGAAGTATATTGGATATACATTATATTAATGTGTACTTTACTAGTACTCCTAGTAGCACCAGGGTATTAGATACCGGTTCGGCTGCTAAGTGTTGGTAACTCGAAATAAAAGGCTATGGAATAAACGGAGACTAGCTATAGGTGAGATGACGATATGTGTTGGAAGTGTTTCCAAGGTTGATGTAATCAAACATCGTACGCTCCCTCTACCATCGGGATTGGTATTAAACCTAAATAATTGTTATTTGGTGTTTGCGTTGAGCATAGACATGACTGGATTATGTTTATCGCAATACGGTTATTCATTTAAGGAGAATAATGGTTACTCTGTTTATTTGAATAATACCTTCAATGGTCTTGCACCTAAAATGAATGGTTTATTGAATCTCGATCGTAGTGATACACATGTTCATGCCAAAAGATATAAGATAGTAATGATAGTACCACATACTTGTGGCACTGCCATTTGAGTCATATTGGTATAAAACGCATGAACAAGCTCCATGTTGATGGATCTTTGGACTCACTCATTTTTGAAAAGATTGAGACATGCGAACCATGTCTATTGGTAGATATGCATGAAGAAACTCCATACAGATGGATCGTTTGGACTCACTTGATTTTGAATCACTTGAGACATGCAAATCATACCACATGGGCAAGATGACTGAAAGGCCTCGTTTTCAGTAAGATGGAACAAGAAAGCAACTTGTTGGAAGTAATACATTTTGATGTGTGCAGTCCAATGAGTGCTGAGGCATGCAGTGGATATCGTTATGTTCTTACTTCACAGATGATTTGAGTAGATGCTGAGTATATTTACTTGATGAAACACAAGTCTGAATTATTGAAAGATTCAAGTAATTTCAGAGTGAAGTTGAAGATCGTCGTGACAAGAGGATAAAATGTCTGTGATATGATCATAGAGATGAATATCTGAGTTACGAGTTTGGCACACAATTAAGACATTGTGGAAACTGTTTCACAACTAATACCGCCTGGAACACCATAGTGTGATGGTGTGTCCGAACATCATAACTGCACCCTATTGGATATGGTGCATACTATGATGTCTCTTATCGAATTACCACTATCGTTTATGGGCTAGGCATTAGAGACAACCGCATTCACTTTAAATAGGGCACCACGCAATTCCGTTGAGACGACACCATATGAACTAAAGGTTAGGTTCTTGTAACGCTTCCGCTTAGCGATCTTCAAGGGTATGAAGATGCACTCCCTCTCTCTCGTTGCTAGCATCTCCTAGATTGATCTTGGTGACACGTAGGAAATTTTTGAATTATTGCTACGTTCCCCAACAATTACAACTTCTGCCATCCACATGGATTCGTATGATCAAGCATGTAAACCCAACATTATTCCTTTACTCCTTCGTAAGAAGTTTTAGTCCAGCTGAAAACGTGTGATGTAGTCCTTGAACTCATTAATCCTATGCTCCTTCACGGCGACCATGAACTTCATGTCCATCAGCTCAGCATATACTTCCCTCAAGTACTCTTGGATATGATGGAGTCTGGCTTCAAGGATTTCCCCAATCTGATGTATGGCTTCCACGGCAGCTTCACGAACAGAGTCAAAGAAGGTGGTTCGAGGTACTTGGGAAATGAAAAAGTATTGCCCAGTAGTCTTGGGACAAACTCCTTTTTCACGGAAGAGGTGTACTTTCACGTACCAAAGTTCCACTCCATTTTCAATGAAAGGATAACCCTTGTAGACTGCATCTCCTTCAAGGTGAATATGTCCCATCATATCCTTCAGGGTCTTTGGAAAATCATGGTCACTAGTCAAAGTTATGATCATTTCTGGGCCCTTGTGGAATGACTCGTAAAGGGTTGCCATCTGCAGGTGAAAAGGAAAGGTAGAGTTCAAAACAACAAGGTATTTATCTCCTTCGAAGAAATGTGGAGGTTTCTACGAGGAAAAGTTTAATGGTTGGTTCATCCATGGGTTCAAGGTTTTGGTCTAGGTGAGATAGAGGAAGAGAGATGGACACACACACCACAATCAACAAACAACTCCTATCTCGTTGTTTTAGCATTTATAATAGGCTCGTTTACTATGGTTTCATCATGAATTCCTCATTTCTTCATTTCTTCAGTGCTTGGAAGTCTTCAGTGCGTGATGCTTTACTCGTATGAAGGTCTTCTATTAATCATCCGTAACTCACACCTCTCAAGGTTGAATAATTAATTCACACTTACGGAATTCATATCCTAACAACGCAAAATTTCAAACCACACAATTTAGATAACCCAATATCAAATAAATGGCGAACAACTCCAACAAAACTCCAAATTCACTCATACATTTCAAACAAACAACTCCTATGGTACCTTCATCCACATGAGTTGGCATGGTCGGGTACACTAGTCGCACTCTTTCGTTTATTTCACAACCTTCATGGTGGCTAGTATACTATTAGAATTATGTGGGATATTCTATGACAGGTGTAAACTTCAGATTCTTCATAGCAATCTTAGTCTTGAGTGTCTTTGGTTCTTCTTCAACCTCTGGGATGCAAACTTCGGTATTGGAGACACGTATAAGCATCATTTCCATGAAGTAACCTTTAGGCTCTTGAAAATCCATACCACATATCATTCTCAAAGTCATTGGAGTCTGGGAGGTTGGCCATCTAAGTTTTTTTGAAAGCAGACGAGAACTTAGTAAAGAAAAGAAGAGGATACGAGTATGCTACTAATACTACTGAAAATATAAGTTGTTCCTATCAAGGTCTTCCTATTTCTCAACCATTTTCTAGGGTCACGTCCTACAGTCAACATATGCTCTGATACCATTTTGTAATGACCCGGACTTGGTAGAATCCAAGTCTCTGTGCTTACTGTGCTATCCCTGGATCATAGCTAGCACACAGAGTAACAAAAATGAATATCAGTAAGACATACATCATTCTACTACAACGGTAGATCCAGATATGTATAAATCATACCTTAGGCACAGCTCAAGCTGGCAGATAATACAGCGGAATTATACGTAGTCACTAAGTTAGGCCCCATCAACGCCACTGGGCTCGTTGAATGTAGACCATAACCCTATCGTCTCTTAATCTGTCGAGATCTGCACATGACAGGTGCAGATGAGTACGTGGAATGTACTCGCAAGTTGCAAAGGAAAGTATAACAGATTATATATGCAGGATAAGTATTGGTGGAGGTTTCCTTTGCATAAAGCCAATTTTCTCCTGTAGTAAATTTTGTAAACTTCTTTTTAAATAGAAATAGTTTTTAGTATAAATGGTAGGAGTGAGACACTTGGATATACGCACCAGTGCTCATTCTCCAAAAATACATTCCCTTTGCTCATTCCTAAACTTTAACCCTTAAAACAGATTTTTAGCAAAGAGAGGGGAGATTCTTCTCCAGTCAAGTCTTCAGTTGCTCAAATTGCCCGTAACCGGGGGCACGGCTAATCGATTAGGTTAAACCCTCTGCAGAGGTCGTACACATTCCCCACATGACACAACCAACCCCGTTTATCATTACACACTTGGGTGTACGACTAGGAGGAGATTGTGACGAAGCCTTTCCGTAACAGCCCACTATACATGACCAAGCCGCCCGCAACTTAGGCAATGAAAGCCCCTCTCTGATGGCGGTCCTGAGGTAAGGGTTTCCCATTAGTACTAAGCTAAGCCAGAGCCCATAGTAGCATGTGGTTGTACTGGAAGCTACATCAAACTGTACTTGGAAGATCTCATTCCCTTGGACAGCGGTCCCCACCAAAAACCTGTGTGCAAGACCCCAGTCGAACGCATTCACTACAAGACCCCGATGGGCGCAATCACTTGTAGACGCTCCTGTCATACCATCCCGCCCAGGGAGTAGAAGTAAACAATATATAATTTTGTTTAAAAAAGATTTTCTCAAAACTTTGCTCCAAAGAGAGCAAGTTTAAAGTTTAAAACAAGTTTGGTTTTCATCCCACCCATTTTGTGCAAGCGTGGCCAATGACGAGTCTTGAACCTATGGCTCTAGCTAAATATAATACTTTGCAAAACTTTTATAAAACATGCATAGTATTAAAATTTAAAGAGTTATGCATAGTATGAAAATATAGGTCAAAGCATGATCAATTTGCAACTTGCCTTCGGTTTCGTAGTCACAAGGTTCTACCTCCTCGTAGAATTCACCTTCGCATGTCGCAATCTAACGCGATAAATAACTCAAGTAAGACACTGGGCATATCCACATCCACATAACAATGATTCAAGCAAGCATTCAACACATAAATAACATCCAAATGAAAATCCAAATAACAACACAAATTATTCGATTGCCACTATCATAATTTCTAGGGCATGGTTAGGGTTGAGATAGGATCAAGTTGGCTTGATTGAAAATATGGCATAGTTCATATTCCAGTGTTGGATCAAATTGATTCTAGTTAGGATCATGGGTTGAAGGGTTGTGAGGCAAGGTTCTATGACAAAGTCTATAATGGGTTGGATTGGAATATTGACTTGGGTCCACTGAAAATGATAGATGGAATTGGTGGCATAAGGTTTATGTTACAAAATTTATGTAACATTTCCTAAGTCCAAATTTTTATAATGATGACGTATGACCAGAGAGGTTCCCTAGGTATCAATCTAAGAGATTTATACTATGATTAAATTTTAGTTCAACGAAGTTATTAAATGATGATCAAAGAAGGTCAAATTAAGGTGTTGATGATAAAACAACATCTAAAATATGTTGGAAAATTAATCCATCAGTTCCAACAGAAAGGTTAGGTCCTAAGGTCCAACTTTCATATATAAAACATTTACATATGATCTACAGAATATAAAGATATAGCAAAAACACTTCAATTCTCATTTAAATCAAAACTAAATTTTAAGTTTTACAAACGTGAAATTTTAGAATGTTATAATAAACTACAGGTTCCAGCGAATTCGGGCATATCTTATTTGTTGAAATCGGACATACGTTTGAGAGATATGAGGTTCCAAAGTTATGGTGTTTCCAGAAAATCTATAAGAGTTTAAGAATAATCGGCCACGTGTCAAGTTCCTATTGGCTGATACCCCTTCGTTTTTTAGAAACAGCAACGATGTGAAGAACACGAGGGGAAGAACTCACAAGAGTTGAGCGGCCATGTCGCCGGAGACGGGCGGCGTGCGGCTCGGGCTAGCAAGGCTCCGATGACACGGTGGCCTCCGGTGATGTTGTGGTGCAGGACGGCGTTCAGGGCGACACGAAGAATACGATGGAGGCGTGATGAGGTCGCTCGCATCCTATGGCGCTCGCAAAGGGGCTGCCGGAGTTCGTCGGGGCGGCGGCGGAGCTGGGGCTTCAGCGTTCTCGTGCACCAGCTGCAAAACCGAGTGGTATCATGGTTCAGAGGGCTGCAGCCTGGCTAAATACTAATGAAGGAAGAAAGATTAGGCCTCTGGTCCTCTGGTTTCGATGCAATCTTCAACGTACCGCGGTGGTGGGTTACTCTGACGAAGAATTACTCTGGAATTGAGGCGAGAGAGACGGGGGTTTCGGTATTAGGGAAGAGCGGATTTGGGTGCGCTCGTCGAGGTCAATTTATAGAGGCAGAGGGATCCTGTACTGGAAGATAAAGGGAGCTCAACGTGGCCATTAATGGCTGTTTGTGCATGTACGTTTCATGGATCCGTTCGTCTAACTAAGGCAGCAATGTTTGGGTTTTAATTACCTGAATGGGTCCGTCGTTTCATGGAGAATAACTCTTGTATTGAACGCAAATTGAAACGGTGAAAGAATTGATGTGCAAGAGAAGAAAACGGCAGTCATGGCGTTTCTGACGCACGGAGGAAGAAGAGGGGGTTGCGTGGACTTGGGCTAAGGAAAAATAACATGGGCCTTAGTGGGGGAACTAGGCCCAAGTTGAAAATGAAAAACAAAAGAAAGAGAAAAGAAAGAAAACAAAAACATTAGAAGAGATAGATGAGCTGAGACAAGGAGGCTTAGAACAGAATGCAGTTAACTGCTTATGTAAGTATGCAGAATCCCAAGGAAAAAAATTGTAAGCGTACAAACAAAGTTTATCTAGAACAGAAAATAAAAATGTTTAAGTTAACCTAAATAATATTTATAGTCCACAAAAAAATAGCTTAAGAATTTAACAAAATTAATTGTGTCCACAACTACTATTAATGCTATATGGTCATAACTAAATTACTAAAATAAATTCAGTGTAGAGTTTTGCAAATTCACAAAATGATAATTGTACCATTTTAAATATTTCCATTTTTTGGAGAAGTCACATTATCTCCTCTCATTAAGTTTATTGGAAACATTTAAATGGCATTAAAATTCCAAATAAGATCTAATTTCAAATGGAACTCCAAACAAAATATTCATAAACCATATTTGAGAAAGTCCTTTTATTCTCACTCCTTAATATTGAATATGGTTTTCAAAACATTTCATAGGAGTCGGAACGAGAAGAAATCTAAACTCAAAATTTTGAAACAAGACTCAAAAGTTTTTAATTTACTAAAAATCATAGCAATTCAGTTAATATTATCTTATTATTAACATTCCAAAATTGGGACAATTTTGGGATGTTACACTGCTGCTGCCGCCTGAGAAGCAACAGCAGCCGTTTGGGGTGCCTTGGCCACCCGGGACGCAGATTGTGGTCGCCCCCATGAAGCTTGTTAGCATGTGCCTGGCGGCTGCGGCCGCGCTCTCGCCGTAGTGGGCCGCCGAAGTTGCCCTCACAACACGGGTCCACGTCCCCATCTTTCACCGGCGACGATTGAACAGTGAAATGATATTTGAGGAGCGGGCTAGTGTGCTTGACACTCTGACGATGCTCCAAGATATTTTGTGTTGCATCTCACACGGTTGGTGATAATAAACTGTGTGCGATCTACTTAATTTTTCATCTTGATTTGAATTACGTAATGGGGTCACAGCTGCAAAGGATGGTGTTTGAATTGCTAGAACTTTTATCTGCAGTGAACATGCAACTATAGGTGTGTCGTCAAAAAAATTAGAATTATTCAGGGTTCGTTTGGACGTTTGTATACATTAACTTAGTTTTGTAGGCATTTCAGGTGCATAATACAAATTTGAACTACATGTACATGCTCTAGTGCATATAAACGGGTTGAAAAATCTAATCCGTGTCCTTGGTTGCATGCTTACGTCCCATGCAGGAAATGGGAATGAATGTCAAACACCCTGCCACTGTCACTCGGCCGCAAACATTGAGATACCTGGTTTTTAAATTCTAGTAAATCCAAAACTCGTCTTCAATTCATGAAACTCGACATGCTATCATGGAGGAGCACCAACATGCCGTGGTGAAAATTTTGTCCCATTTGGGGCAGGTTTGGGTATAAGCTTCTCCCAAACCAGAGCTTCTCACAACAAGCGTGATGGTTTCGGTAGGGAACGTGCCACCTTTGGGGACGAAACGATATCCGTTGCCTCTTACTTCTTTCAAAATTTTCTAGTGTCAACATAGAATAACAGGAGTGTTGTGTTTAATTTTAGAATTTTTCGGGGTTCGTTTGGACATTTTTATACATTAACTGGGTTTTCCAGGCATTTTATGTGCATAATTCAAATTTGAACTACATGCACATGCTCCAATGCATATAAACGGGTTGAAAAATAAAACATGTGTCCTTGGTTGCATGCTTAGGTCCCATGCAAGAGATGGGAATGAATTTCAAACACCCTGCCACCGTCACTTGGCCGCAAACACTGAGATACTTGGTTTTAAAATTCTAGTAAATCCAAAACTCCTCTGAAATTCATGAAACTTGGCATGCTATCATGGAGCGGCATCAACATGCCGTGGTAAAAAATTTCTCCCATTTGGGGCAGGTTTGGGTATAAGCTTCTCACAAACCAAAGCTTCTCACAACAAGCGTGATGGTTTCGGTAGGGAACGTGCCACCTTTGGGGACGAAACGATATCTGTTGCCTCTTATTGCTTTCAAATTTTTTCTAGTGTCAACATAGAACAGCAGGAGTGTTTTGTTTAATTTTGGAATTTTTCAGGGGTCGTTTGGACATTTTTATGCACTGGGTTTTCTAGGCATTTTATGTGCATAATTCAAATTTGAAGTACATGCACATGCTCGAGTGCATATAAATTGGTTGAAAAATCAAATCTGTGTCCTTCGGTGCATGCTTAGGTCCCATGCAAGAAATGTGAGTGAATTTCAAACACCAGGGCATTGTTGATTGCCGGCAAAACATTGAGATACTTTGTTTTTAAATTCTAGTAAATCCAAAACTCGTCTGAAATTCATGAAACTTGGCATGCTATAACGGAATGGCACCCGACATGCTATGGTATTTTTCGTGTCCATTTTAAGAGAATGCGCACTCGAATAACAGCCAACAGAGGCATTTTGAAACAAATAGCTGCCACTATAACATCTCAAACGTTTTGTATAATTTAAATTGTGTGCGTTCTGTTAACCATTCACGTGACGCCACGCCTCACTCTTTTAATGGATAGGAGGTGTCGTGCGGACAGGTGCTTGAGTGCTTGACTAAACGGGAGGCGTGCGAGCTGTACTCCAATGCGGAGGCTCACCGGGAAGCGTGCGAGCTGTACGCCGCGCAGGCTCACCAGGAAGCGAGCCCTTTGACTTCCATGGCCGCCCGCCTTGCTCGCATCCTCTCCATTAATGGCGCCCAAGCCGCAGTTTAATACGGTTTTTAAATATAAAATGCTCATCGCAAACGTTTTAGTTAGAACACCCGTATGCAAAATCGACAACTTTCCAGGAAGCCAAGGGAAAATGTGCCTAGCAGGATTTGTGCAGCTCTTGATCGCAAATGTTTTAGTTAGAACACCCGTATGCAAACCGACAGCTTCCCCTGGAAGCCCAGAGAAAATGTGCCGAGAAGGATTTCTGCAGCTCTTGATCGCAAACGTATTAGATAGAACACCCGTATGCAAAGTGAGAGCTATGGTCTTCCCCCTTAAGTCGAGGGAAAATTCACAGGGCAGGATTTCTGCATCCCTTCAACGCAAACGGTTGTTTTGGATGACCCGTGTGCAACCACGTACAAACAATTTGGTAAGATTTGCATCTGTCATATTGGGTATGTTGCCATTTGTCAAACTAAAAAGATTGACATTTGTTGATCTAGTAACATTGCCATCTGTCAATCCTTGTAACATTGCGAATTGTCAAAATATGCAGCTAAAAATCACTAGCGCTATCTAATTTTTGCAACTAAAATTCAGTAATTAAGCATAGATTTCATTCATAGATTAAGCAATCATTCTTATTATGCAAACAGTTCAACTCGGCAGCTGAACCGACCAAACTTTTCCCCAATTGTTGCCAACAACGTACTGAAATAGCTAGTTCAACTATATATACTAGCTAATTTTAAGTACGTTGTACAGTTCCACCACACATCTATAGTCAGATGAACTAAACAAAATAGCCCCTAAATACTACTACTACGGAGGGGCTTTGTGCTACTTCCGGCATCCTCTCCTCTGCCGAGCGCGCTCAGTAAGAGGCAGAGGAGGAGGAGGAGCCTACCGACGAGATGGACAAATGCAATACGGTGCCTGCCGCTGTTGCATGTTCAACGACGCTCGCCAGCTCGAACACCCACTGCCGCTCCATTCGATCCCTCTCGAAGCGGCCGGACTGCTCATAGATCTCCTGATTCCTCGCCTCTGCATCGGCGTGTGTTGTTGCCACGGCTGCGGTCTGGCTCTTTGCGTGCTCGATGAGGCGCTCCTCCTTCTCCCGCAGGAACTCGATGTAGCGCGCAAGGTCGCTGACGCACGTGCGGCCTCCACCTCCGCCTCCCTCCTTCGGGAGGCGGTGGCGGAGCGGGTGATGATCCCAGCGGTCAACGGTGGGCTGGCGGCCGATGAGGGGGTGGCGGCCACGACGGCCACCTCCCGCCTTCGGGGCGTGGTGGCGGAGTGGTTGATGGCCGGCAGTGGGGTGGCGGCCACAACGGCCACCTCCCGCCTGCGGGCCATGGCGGCGGAGTGGGCGATGGCCCTTGTTTTCGACGGTGGTGTGGCGGCAACGGTGGCCAGCAACAGCTGCCGACGAGCAGCGGCGGTAGAGCGTGTGGTGGGTGTTCCGCGCACACCCAACAGGGACGCCACACGCACTACACTATGCCGGGGACTGAGCCGCTGCCGCGGTGTAGCCTCCCAGCTGGAGTTGTCCTCTGATGACGGTGGAGTGGCTAAGTGACGATGACGGACCAGTGCCATTAGCGATTGTGGGAGAAGCAGACGAGATAAGCTACAGGGAGGCATGAGAAAATGCGACGCAGGACTCGCCGGCCGTGAGGGCTTATATAGCAGCCCGGTAAGCATTGGGATTTTGGGGGATTTCACAGAGTCGGGCGGGAAGCTTGCGCGGGAACCTGCGAGGTTGCGCGGGAACAGGCTCACCGACGATTCATTGGCGCCACTTCGAGCCACCGATTGGCCAAAAGAACGCCCCCGCACGGTGCGCAAGCTTGCGCTGTAAGCCATCTGTGGCGGCGGGTGACAAGACGTACGAGAGGAGGACGAAAGGACACGTACACATACGGTTAATACAAAAAAAGTTTGTGATTTAATTACCTACTATACCCCCGTCTTGGATTATAAGTAGGATTTAACTAATAAAATACGAATGCATGTCGCCAAAGATTATAGCATTTGATTCGTATTTGAACATAGTTTCCAGTTATACAATTTTTGTAACATGCATTAACATTTTTTGGGTTAAATTTAAGGTTATATACCAGCAAGCGTTTGCCCGCAACACACACGGCCTATTCCATCACAAACAGCTCGGATGAATCAACTGTATGCCACGTATCGCACACGCAACTCTAATCTGATTCGTGCTTGATGTCTCCGACATCGCTCGCACAGTTCGTCTTATTTGCCACGTATCACTGTGCCGGCCTCTGCTCGCGTCCGTCGACGCGCTCGGCTTGTGGACAGCTTTTCCTTGCGTGTTCAACTGCTATATATATATATATATATATATATATATATATATATATATATATATATATATATATATATATGGTTGCGGAGCGCTCTGCTCGCATCCCTCCGCGCGCGCTCTGCCAGCGGTTGGGCGTGCGCATGATCACGTCGGGGGCCCCATATGCATGCGGTTAGGCCGCGCGCGTTGCCACGCGATGCAGTTACGTGCAGCACGATGGAGTTACACGCTGCAAATTAGAACTGCCATCAGGGCTTGCCGATATTCCTGGCCGTCCGGCTTCCCCTTTAATTCCCGTAGCCATGATAATCTTAGTCCCTTCAACCTTTCGATCGCGCCCCACAACACAACAAGCACACCCACGATGACACATAGAGAGGGGATGTCTAGAAGCGCTCCAATGGAGTTCCGCGAGCATAGAGTGGAGACCCACGCGAGGGAGACGGATCTCTCGGTGGTGTACACCATTGACCCGGCCGTGGTGGACGACTACATCAACAGCGTTGAGCAGTTGCTTGCTCGAGACAAGTACAAGGTGGTCGGCATCGACCTCCAGTACACCGTCGGTCGTCCTGGCACAGATCAGAAGGTTGCCGTTACCCAGTTGTGCATGCACCATCATGTCCTCATCTACCACTACTGCATGGCCACAGAGCCTTGCGACCGTTTCAACAGGTTTGTCAACAGCACCGACTACAAGTTCGCCACGGTGGAAACCACCGACGATGTAAAAGCGCTCAGTGTTACGGGTTTGGCCTGCAAGAACCTTGTCGAAATCCGTGATCACTACAGGGTCTGGGGCAGCACGAAGAAGGTCTCCCTGGTTGAACTCGCCTCGGCCATCATCGACCCCTACTACGAAAAGATGAAGCAGGATGCCCAGAGAACAAGTCCTGTATCCTGGCACAGGGCCTGGATGCGGTAACTGGACGATCCTCACCTCAGGTTCGCGGCCAAGAGCGTGTACACATGCTACGAGATGCACAGGCAGACCATTGACATGAGGAAGTGCCTCGTTACCCAAATCGATGAGCCCAGATCGAGCCACAAGCAGAGCAAGCGTCACAAGAAGTAGATGATGATCAGATGATCATTTATGCTAGTTAATCATGCATGTAATATATAGTTTACTTTATTGGTGTGTGGAAATGTTATGTGTGTAGTAGCCACCTATGTAATTATGCATGTAATAGTTTACTTTGGTGTGTGCAAATGCCATGGTTGTAGTAGCCACCTATGTAAGTGGATGTTTAATTTGGTTATGCAACCATGTCCTTATAAGTTTGTGTATATATATATATGTTGTTGTTCTGTACGCAATCCCATCGCACAACACACACGTCTTATTAGCAGCAACCGCCTGTGTTATTATTGGTCTTCGCACACATTTCTTATTACAGACCTGTTTGTCGCGTATCACACACATCTTGTTATATTAAACCATTTCTTTTCTCTTGTGTCAACACAAACAGTTCATCCGAGTGAACCGCATGCCATATATCGCACACACCATGATCTGGCTGACCGTTTCTTTTGTGTTGCCTAACCACAAACAGTTCATCTGAGTGAACCGTATGTTGTATATCGCACACACCTTCATCTGGCTGCCCGTTTCTTTTGTTCCTCCTCATCGCAAATAGTTAATTGAACTGAACCGTATGCCCTGCATCGCAAAAAATCTGAACCGTGTTTGATGCATCCGTCAACGCACAGTTTTGCACCTTTTTGACGGTTTTTTACACCATCGTTTGCAATTATTGCATCGCACACAGTTTCGTCGAAGGGTCTCTGATCGTAGTGTCGCGTTAGCAGCATCCTGAAGTAGTGGTGAGTTAGAGAGACGGATAAATTTGGTGCGCATGTGAGTTAGATAGAGAAGGGGGGGCATATATACCTAGAGTTGGAGAGAACATGCGAGGGTGTGTGTGTCTTAAAAGAAGGATCCAGATAGATGGGTGTTGTGTGTGTTTATGCGCGCGCGCGCGTGTGAGAGGGAGTGTGTGTCTATGGAGAAGAGAGACCACTAATGGTGTAAACCTAGTAGGGCAGGGGGAATGGTGTGACATGTGTGTCCAAGAGAAAGGCATGTGTAGTAGCGGGATAGCATGGGTGCTGGCGGGGAGTAGACTATTTGGAAGAGACATCGAGGGTGTGTGCGAGAGGGGTGCGAGAGAGAGCGCGAGGGAGGGAGGTAGAGAGAGAGGATGAGAGGGGTTTGATAACCCACAAGTATAGGGGATCGCAACAGTGTTCGAGGGTAGATTATTCAACCCAAATTTATTGATTCGACACAAGGGGAGCCAAAGAATATTCTCAAGTATTAGCATCTGAGTTGTCAATTCAACCACTCCTGAAAGACTTAATATCTGCAGCAAAGTGTTATTAGAAAAGTAATATGGAAGTAACGGTAATGGTGGCAAAAGTAACAGTAGCCGTTTTGTAGTGATTGTAACAGTGGCAAAGCGAAAGTAACTTAACAAAGATCAATATGTGAAAAGCTCGTAGGCAATGGATCGACAATGATAATTGTGTCGGATGATATTAATCATGTAGGAGTTATAACCTAGGGTGACACAAAACTAGCTCCAATTCATCAATATAATGTAGGCATGTATTCCGTATATAGTCATACGTGCTTATGGAAAAGAACTTGCATGCCATCTTTTGTCCTACGCTCGCGTGGCAGTGGGGTCCTAATGGAAACTAAGGGATATTAAGGCCTCCTTTTAAAAGAGAACCGGACCAAAGCATTAGCACTTAGTGAATACATGAACTCCTCAAACTATGGTAATCACTGGAAATAATCCCAATTATTGTCACCTTGGGGTATGCGGATCATAACTCATAATAGGTGTCTACAACTTGCAACATAGGATCAAGAACACAAATATATTCATGAAAACATAATAGGTTCATATCTGAAATCATGGCACTCAAACCCTAGTGACAAGCATTAAGCATAGCAAAGTCACAGTAACATCAATCTCAGAACATAGTGGATACTAGGGATCAAACCCTAACAAAACTAACTCGATTACATGATAAATCTCATCCAACCCATCACTGTCCAGCAAGCCTACGATGGAATTACTCACGCACGGCGGTGAGCATCATGAAATTGGTGATGGAGGAAGGTTGGTGATGATGATGGCGACGAATCCCCCTCTCCGGAGCCCCGAACAGACTCCAAATCAGCCCTCCCGATGAAGAACGGGAGGCGGCGGCGGCTCCGTATTGTAAAATGTGATGAATCCTTCTCTCTGATTTTTTTGCTCGCCGGATGTGAATATATAGAGTTGGTATTAGGGTCGGAGGAGGTCCAGGGGGGCCACAAGCGCGCCCCCCCAGGCTTGTGGCCAATGGGTGGACCCCCTCTGGTTGATTCTTTCGCAAGTATTTTTTATATATTCCAAAAATATTCTCCGTAAATTTTCAGGTCATTTCGAGAACTTATTTCTGCACAAAAATAACACAAAGGCAATTCTGCTGAAAACATCATCTGATAGAGGCAAAGGTGTCCCGTCTTTCGATGAGATGATGGATATCGCTTTGGTGGAAGTCGACTTTGACGATCCGACTACGAACGTGCGAGGACGTCGCGCCTTAGCAATCGCTAAACCAACTCCGAGAGGTTATCGACCACGCCGGAGCATGATCAACCTGACCACGAGGGTCTGTTTCCTGCGAGCAAACGAAGAACAAGCAAGAAACTGAGATTGCAATCCGGATATTGCGAATATAAGATGAAAGCTTTATTGATCAAGGTGGGGTTCTGTGACGCCTTTGTCTGGTCGCTGAACACAAACGAAGTACGCGAAGTTGCAGCTAGGGCGAACTTTTGATCTAAACAAAACCCAAAGTCTAAACGACGCCCTAAGGGCTGTATATATGGAGGAAGAGGGGGGGGGGGAATTTCGTGGCCCTTGAGGAAGGGGTCCGAAACCAACCCTATCTCTTGTTTCCCCACACATACGGACTCTAAAAACAGCCTATACTTATGTATTTCGAAATTACATGGGCCTGGCCCAATAATAAGGTGACGCAGCACCTAGAATAACCTCTGGACGAAAGTTATGAAGTAGCATCTTGTATATTTCGTCCAAGGCTTCATGCACGCATTATGGTGGCTTCAACGTCCTGAAATCATCACTTGTAACTCCGTTCTTGTTCCCCATGCGCATGCCATCATCTCCATGCTTGTTCTTGCTCCAATGTTCATCCTTCTCAAAGCTAGGCCCTTCATTTGTAAGCAAAACAAATGTATCCAATTTAGGCAGCATCATATTCTCATGAACATTAGAATCATTAGCAAGAAACGAAAGTACCTGGTAATTTAATTGGCGTGCGCGAGCTCTAGTAATTGGTCCAGTATGTATAGCAGCAGGGCCTGTGGGTGTAACAATGGTATTGATGTCCTCATCATCCTCCCCTTCTTGAAATGAAGTCGTCCTCGACGGAAGCTCATCTTCCTCACCCAAATAAGGCTTCAAATCTGCAATATTAAAAGTGGGACTAACCCCAAAATCTGCAGGCAGCTCAAGTTTATATGCATTATCATTTATTTTCTCTAACACCTTAAAAGGACCATCAGCACGTGGCATTAGCTTTGATTTGCGCAAATCAGGAAATCTATCCTTACGCAAATGTAACCAAACAAGATCTCCAGGTGCAAACACAACATGTTTTCTACCCTTATCTCCAGCAAGTTTATATTTAGCATTCATACGTTCAATGTTTTCCTTAGTTAACTCATGCATTTTTAAGATCAATTCAGCACGTTGTTTAGCATCAAAATTAACCTTCTCCGAAGATGGAAGAGGCAACAAATCAATAGGTGCACGAGGTAGGAAACCATACACAATTTCAAAAGGGCACATCTTAGTAGTAGAATGCAATGAACGATTATAAGCAAACTCAATATGAGGCAAGCATTCTTCCCACATTTTCTTATTATTCTTCAAAACAGCCCTAAGCATAGTAGACAATGTTCTATTGACTACTTCAGTTTGTCCATCAGTTTGGGGGTGACAAGTAGTACTAAAAAGCAGTTTGGTCCCCAACTTAGCCCATAAACATCTCCAAAAGTGGCTAAGAAATTTAGTATCACGATCTGAAACAATAGTATTTGGCACACCATGCAAGCGAATAATTTCACGAAAGAACAAATCAGCAACATTAACAGCATCATCGCTTTTATGACATGATATAAAGTGCGCCATTTTCGAGAATCTATCCACGACAACAAATATGCTATCCCTCCCCTTCTTTGTTCGAGGTAAACCTAAAACAAAGTCCATAGATATATCCTCCCAAGGAACACTAGGTACAGGCAAAGGCATATATAAACCATGAGGATTGAGTCGTGACTTAGCTTTTTGACATGTAGTGTAGCGAGCAACAAAACGCTCAACATCCCGTCTCATCTTTGGCCAAAAGAAATGTGTAGCAAGTACGTCCTCTGTCTTCTTCACGCCAAAGTGTCCCATTAATCCTCCTCCATGCGCCTCCTGCAACAACAAAAGACGAAGAGAGCTAGCTGGAATGCATAGCTTGTTAGCACGGAACACAAATCCATCATTAACGACAAACTTGTTCCAGGTTCTTCCTTCTTTACAATTCCGCAATACATCTTTAAAATCAGCATCATGCACATATTGATCTTTAATGGTCTCCAAACCAAATATTTTGAAGTCAAGTTGTGAAAGCATAGTATAGCGACGAGACAATGCATCAGCAATAACATTTTCTTTACCCTTCTTGTGTTTAATGACATAAGGGAAAGTTTCAATGAATTCAACCCATTTAGCATGTCTACGATTCAGTTTAGCTTGACTTTTAATATGTTTCAAAGATTCATGATCAGAATGTATAACAAATTCTTTGGGCCATAAATAATGTTGCCATGTTTCTAAAGTCCGAACAAGAGCATATAGTTCTTTATCATAAGTAGAATAATTCAGACTAGGCCCACTCAATTTTTCAGAAAAGTATGCAACAGGTTTGCCATCTTGTAATAACACACCTCCTAATCCAATGCCACTAGCATCACATTCAAGCTCAAAAGTCTTATTAAAATCAGGAAGTTGGAGTAAAGGAGCATGTGTCAACTTATCTTTCAATACCGTGAAGGCTTCTTCCTGTGCGGTACCCCAAACAAAAGGCACATCCTTCTTTGTAAGCTCGTTGAGAGGTGCAGCAATGGTGCTAAAATCTCTCACAAAACGCCTATAGAAACCAGCGAGTCCAAGAAAACTCCGCACTTATGTGACCGTTTTGGGCTGCGGCCAACTCTCAATAGCTTCAATCTTGGCTTTATCAACTTCAATTCCCTGGGGAGTAACAACATAGCCAAGAAAAGATACTCGGTCGGTGCAAAAGGTGAACTTCCCAAGGTTACCAAACAAACGTGCATCACGTAGAGCAATAAAAACAGCACGTAAATGTTCCAAATGTTCTTCCAAAGATTTGCTATAAATCAGTATATCATCAAAATAGACTACCACAAATCGTCCAATGAAAGCACGTAAAACTTCGTTCATTAGTCTCATGAAAGTACTAGGTGCATTAGTTAACCCAAAAGGCATGACTAACCACTCATATAAACCAAACTTAGTTTTAAATGCAGTTTTCCATTCATCTCCCAATTTCATACGAATTTGATGGTATCCACTACGCAAATCAACTTTGGAGAATATTGTAGAGCCACTCAATTCATCAAGCATATCATCGAGCCTAGGAATAGGATGACGATAACGAATAGTAATATTAATAATGCCTCTACAATCAACACACATACGCGACGTACCATCCTTTTTAGGCACGAGTATAATAGGAACAGCACAAGGACTAAGAGATTCGCGTATATAACCTTTGTCGAGCAGCTCCTGTACTTGACGCATAATCTCCTTCGTCTCCTCTGGATTGGTACGGTATGGTGCACGGTTGGGTAGCGATGCACCGGGAATTAAGTCAATTTGATGCTCAATCCCTTGAATAGGTGGTAATCCCGGTGGCACGTCTTGTGGGAAGACGTCAGCGAACTCCTGCAAAATGTTAGTGACAGCAGGGGCAAAGAGGAAGGCACGTCCTCGAATGAAAATAATGCCTCTTTGCACACAAAAGCATAGCAAACAGATTTGCTGAAATCTAGTTCATCAATATCAGATTTTGTGGCAAGTAAACATGCACTTTTCAATTTAATTTCAGAAACAACACTAGATGGTTTATTATTAGGTTTCATTTGTTGCTCAAATTCCTTTGCCACAATCTGATTTTCACTCTTATTTTTCTCCTGTTTTGCTTTATTAGCTCTATTAATGTCATCTTTCAAAATGGAATCAGGAGTCATAGGAAGCAAAGTAATATTTTTATCCTTATGAACAAGAGTATACTGATTGTTTCTACCATGGTGTACAGAATTTTTATCAAATTGCCATGGTCTACCAAGTAATAAGGAACATGCTTGCATGGGTACCACATCACAATCAACATAATCAGCATATGTAGAGATACTAAAATGCACACGAACAGTACGTGTTACTGATAGAGGCAAAGGTGTCCCGTCTTTCGATGAGATGATGAATATCGCTTTGATGGAAGTCGACTTTGACGATCCGACTACGAACGTGCGAGGACGTCGCGCCTTAGCAATCGCTAAACCAACTCCGAGAGGTTATCGACCACGCCGGAGCACGATCAACCTGACCACGAGGGTCTGTTTCCTGCGAGCAAACGAAGAACAGGCAAGAAACTGAGATTGCAATCTGGATATTGCGAATATAAGATGAAAGCTTTATTGATCAAGGTGGGGTTCTGTGACGCCTTTGTCTGGTCGCTGAACACAAACGAAGTACGCGAAGTTGCAGCTATGGCGAACTTTTAATCTAAACAAAACCCCAAAGTCTAAACGACGCCCTAAGGGCTGTATATATGGAGGAAGAGGGGGGGAATTTCGTGGCCCTTGAGGAAGGGGTCCGAAACCAACCCTATCTCTTGTTTCCCCACACATACGGACTCTAAAAACAGCCTATACTTATGTATTTCGAAATTACATGGGCCTGGCCCAATAATAAGGTGACGCAGCACCTAGAATAGCCTCTGGACGAAAGTTATGAAGTAGCATCTTGTATATTTCGTCCAAGGCTTCATGCACGCATTATGGTGGCTTCAACGTCCTGAAATCATCACTTGTAACTCCGTTCTTGTTCCCCATGCGCATGCCATCATCTCCATGCTTGTTCTTGCTCCAATGTTCATCCTTCTCAAAGCTAGGCCCTTCATTTGTAAGCAAAACAAATGTATCCAATTTAGGCAGCATCATATTCTCATGAACATTAGAATCATTAGCAAGAAATGAAAGTACCTGGTAATTTAATTGGCGTGCGCGAGCTCTAGTAATTGGTCCAGTATGTATAGCAGCAGGGCCTGTGGGTGTAACAATGGTATTGATGTCCTCATCATCCTCCCCTTCTTGAAATGAAGTCGTCCTCGACGGAAGCTCATCTTCCTCACCCAAATAAGGCTTCAAATCTGCAATATTAAAAGTGGGACTAACCCCAAAATCTGCAGGCAGCTCAAGTTTATATGCATTATCATTTATTTTCTCTAACACCTTAAAAGGACCATCAGCACGTGGCATTAGCTTTGATTTGCGCAAATCAGGAAATCTATCCTTACGCAAATGTAACCAAACAAGATCTCCAGGTGCAAACACAACATGTTTTCTACCCTTATCTCCAGCAAGTTTATATTTAGCATTCATACGCTCAATGTTTTCCTTAGTTAACTCATGCATTTTTAAAATCAATTCAGCACGTTGTTTAGCATCAAAATTAACCTTCTCCGAAGATGGAAGAGGCAACAAATCAATAGGTGCACGAGGTAGGAAACCATACACAACTTCAAAAGGGCACATCTTAGTAGTAGAATGCAATGAACGATTATAAGCAAATTCAATATGAGGCAAGCATTCCTCCCACATTTTCTTATTATTCTTTAAAACAGCCCTAAGCATAGTAGACAACGTTCTATTGACTACTTCAGTTTGTCCAGCAGTTTGGGGGTGACAAGTAGTACTAAAAAGCAGTTTAGTCCCCAACTTAGCCCATAAACATCTCCAAAAGTGGCTAAGAAATTTAGTATCACGATCTGAAACAATAGTATTTGGCACACCATGCAAGCGAATAATTTCACGAAAGAACAAATCAGCAACATTAACAGCATCATCGCTTTTATGACATGGTATAAAGTGTGCCATTTTCGAGAATCTATCCACGACAACAAATATGCTATCCCTCCCCTTCTTTGTTCGAGGTAAACCTAAAACAAAGTCCATAGATATATCCTCCCAAGGAACACTAGGTACAGGCAAAGGCATATATAAACCATGAGGATTGAGTCGTGACTTAGCTTTTTGACATGTAGTGCATCGAGCAATAAAACGCTCAACATCACGTCTCATCTTTGGCCAAAAGAAATGTGTAGCAAGTACGTCCTCCGTCTTCTTCACGCCAAAGTGTCCCATTAATCCTCCTCCATGCGCCTCCTGCAACAACAAAAGACGAACGGAGCTAGCTGGAATGCATAGCTTGTTAGCACGAAACACAAATCCATCGTTAACGACAAACTTGTTCCACATTCTTCCTTCTTTACAATTGATAGAGGTGGGGTGTCCCGATCTTTCGATGAGATGATAACTATCGATTTGGTGGAGACGACTTTGACGACCCGACTACAAACGTGCACGACGTTGCGCCTTAGCAATCGCTAAACCAATCTCCTGAGGTTACTGACGATGCTAGAAGCACGGTCAGCCTGACCACGAAGGTCTATTCCTGCAAGCAATCGAAGAACGAGCAAGAATATGATAAAGCAATCTGAATATTGCAAATATATATGAGGTATTGATAATGGTGGGGATCCGGAAGCGGTCTTGGTCTGGTCGTTGGACACAAACGAAGTACACGAAGTTGCAATGGCTAACTTTTAACTAAACAAATCCCAAGGAAAAGCTACTAGATGAATCTACTTATATAGGAGCAAGGGGTGGCGGCCAAGGAGGTGGGAGGACGTCCCAAGGCAGCCTAAAACTAAATCTAGGTCGTACAAGGCCAATGGGCCCAAGTGGAGGTGATGTAACACCTTTGGACTTGTAGTTTGACTCGGATTCTGCTGCAGCATCAGATTGTTTCGTCCACAACTCAACGCTCCGGACGAATTTGAAGGTGATTCCAATTGGGTTGGAAAGTGCACGAAATCTAGTTTCCAACAAAAAAAGAATCACCCAATTCGGAGTCTGTATGAAAAACTTGTGTGCGTTTTGAGTCAGGTATGTCTGTGCAGTCCGAATCTGAATCCAGAACGTGAGAGACTTGGACTCTATCTTCTCTTGGGCCAAAAGTGACGCGAGAGAACTTTTTGGACAGCGAATAAACATCTCTTTCTTCCTTATCTTCATATGTGGATTGTACAAATGTCCCATACACCTGCAATTAGACAAAACACAAAAGTGTGTGAAGTATTTTTGTTCTGGATAACATAAATAGATTATTGAATAGTTTGCACTAGAAATCACCTGACAAATATGCATATATGCAATATTTTTGGTCATATCCAAGGTAGTCATGTCCTCATCATGTTTGCACCTGGAGATCTTGTTTGGTTACATTTGCGTAAGGATAGATTTCCTAATTTGCGCAAATCAAAGCTAATGCCACGTGCTGATGGTCCCTTTAAGGTGTTAGAGAAAATAAATGATAATGCATATAAACTTGAGCTGCCTGCAGATTTTGGGGTTAGTCCCACTTTTAACATTGCAGATCTGAAGCCTTATTTGGGTGAGGAAGATGAACTTCCGTCGAGGACGACTTCATTTCAAGAAGGGGAGGATGATGAGGACATCAATACAATTGTTACACCCACAGCCCCTGCTGCTATACATACTGGACCAATTACTAGAGCTCGTGCACGCCAACTAAATTACCAGGTACTTTCGTTTCTTGGTAATGATTCTAATGTTCATGAGAATATGATGCTGCCTAAATTGGATACATTTGTTTTGCTTACAAATGAAGGGCCTAGCTTGGAGAAGGATGAACATTGGAGCAAGAACAAGCATGGAGATGATGGCATGCGCAAGGGAAACAAGAACGGAGTTACAAGTGATGATTTCAGGACTTTGAAGCCACCATAATGGGTGCATGAAGCTTTGGACGAAATATACAAGACGCCACTTCATAAATTTCGTCCCGAGGCTATTTTAGGTGCTGCGTCACCTTATTATTGGGCCAGGCCCATGTAATTTCGAAATACATAAGTATAGGCTATTTTTAGAGTCCGCATGTGTGGGGAAACAAGAGATAGGGTTGATTTCGGACCCCTCCACCAAGGGCCACGAAATTCCCCCCCTCTTCCTCCGTATGGCGAGTGTCTCAAAACTCTTCTTAGCTCAAACTGACAGGATGGGCACGAAATTTTTTTGACCAATTTTTTTTTTTTTCCGAAACCTACTCCGGCAAGGAAACACGAATCGGAATCTAGAGGGATCTCGAAAACAAACCTAATATGACAAGAACTCGGATTGGTGGTGGATATATGGTGGTAGATGGCAGCGGTGGTGGTATATGACAGTTGTGGTGGTATATGGATACGGATTCGAAGCGGTGGCGGATAAGCGGTGGTGGTAGATGGCAGGGGTGATGATGATGGTGCGGCGGCGGCGTGACAACTTATGACCAGAACTCGAAACTCTAAAAGACTAGACTCTAAGACCAGCAACTAGACACGACGATGCAACCGCAAATTCAACAAAGCAAAACCCTAAAAAGATTATGCAAAGGCTCAGATTGGTTCGGATATGATGAACTAACCCTAATTTTTTTTTTGTGGCTTTTTCGTGGACTGTAGGTATGAAGAACAGACTCGATCTAAACTACGAAAAACTGTAAAATCTCACCGAGCAACCTGGAAATCTGATACCACTTGATAGAGGCAAAGGTGTCCCGTCTTTCGATGAGATGATGGATATCGCTTTGGTGGAAGTCGACTTTGACGATCCGACTACGAACGTGCGAGGACGTCGCGCCTTAGCAATCGCTAAACCAACTCCGAGAGGTTATCGACCACGCCGGAGCACGATCAACCTGACCACGAGGGTCTGTTTCCTGCGAGCAAACGAAGAACAAGCAAGAAACTGAGATTGCAATCCGGATATTGCGAATATAAGATGAAAGCTTTATTGATCAAGGTGGGGTTCTGTGACGCCTTTGTCTGGTCGCTGAACACAAACGAAGTACGCGAAGTTGCAGCTAGGGCGAACTTTTAATCTAAACAAAACCCAAAGTCTAAACGACGCCCTAAGGGATGTATATATGGAGGAAGAGGGGGGGAATTTCGTGGCCCTTGAGGAAGGGGTCCGAAACCAACCCTATCTCTTGTTTCCCCACACATACGGACTCTAAAAACAGCCTATACTTATGTATTTCGAAATTACATGGGCCTGGCCCAATAATAAGGTGACGCAGCACCTAGAATAGCCTCTGGACGAAAGTTATGAAGTAGCATCTTGTATATTTCGTCCAAGGCTTCATGCACGCATTATGGTGGCTTCAACGTCCTGAAATCATCACTTGTAACTCCATTCTTGTTCCCCATGCGCATGCCATCATCTCCATGCTTGTTCTTGCTCCAATGATCATCCTTCTCAAAGCTAGGCCCTTCATTTGTAAGCACAACAAATGTATCCAATTTAGGCAGCATCATATTCTCATGAACATTAGAATCATTAGCAAGAAACAAAAGTACCTGGTAATTTAATTGGTGTGCGCGAGCTCTAGTAATTGGTCCAGTATGTATAGCAGCAGGGCCTGTGGGTGTAACAATGGTATTGATGTCCTCATCATCATCAGTCCAGGTTAGTTCCATTCAAATCATGCAAATTAGAGTCCAAAACAAGGGCAAAAGAGTTGGGAAAAGTAGATATAATGGAGACTTATCAACTCCCCAAGCTTAATCCATTGCTTGTCCTCAAACAATTCAATTGACAAACTGAAAATGACAAAGAAAAACTTTTACAAACTCTGTTTGATCTTGTTGTTGCAAATATATCTAGCCAGTATTTAGGTTTTCAGCAAAGATTACGAACTGACCATATTCACAATAACATTTAGTTGTCACATTTACTCATATCAATGGCATAATCAACTAGCGAGCAATAATAACAAATCTCGGATGACAACACTTTTCAAAACAATCATGATATGATATGACAAACTGTCGGTGTACAAAAGTAGGGGCTCTCCTTTTTACCCCTTTACTTGTGCACGGGCAGTCAGAGCCGCGCCCACGGCCACACTAAGCAGGGCAGAGGAGGGAAGCCGGAGACACAAGACAACTAGAGCAAGGCCAAGACCAGAGACACAAAGAGAAGAAGGGCAAGGTGGGCTCCCCTGGCAAGGCCCTTGCTGGGGCGGCCTCCGCGACCCCGGCAAGAACTTTGCCGGGGCAGCTTGCCTGATGCAAGCGGAGCGCGCCACCCTTGAGCCAAGGGTTCCAACGCCACCAACCACATTGGAACCAAGGCTCGGGAGGCACCTCCGTGGTGGCATGCAGATCTTTGTGAAGATCAAAACCACACAAGATCAGATGAGGACCAGAAGACGATGATCCTCGGCAGAATCCTAGCGGAGGAAATCCACGAGACCCCCAGCGAGATCCTTGCCGGGGACGATCACGATGCCGCGGCAAGTCCCTTGCCGAAGACACCTGCAAGGCCACAACCAGGCCCGCGTCCGCCAAGACTCCACCGCCGTTCCCATGCAGCTGCCATCCCGACCAGCTGGGCAGGCACCTACGTGGAACCGTGCGGCTTCCAGACCAGCTCAGCAAACACCTGCGTGGTGGCATGCAGATCTTCGTGAAGACCCTACCACCGCGCCATCTCAGCAGCCTGCCAGCCTACATGGCGTTGCATGCATCGTTGGCCTGGACGCGTGTCGGAGCAGGGCGGGGCGGCGACGGACGGGACCGGCCTCACTGCCACCCCCGATAAAGCGACGGGACACCTAAGGGAGCGCATTTAATGCGTCTTGTCCCATAATGGCAAGCGATAAGCTTCCGCACTGTACACCTTTCCACCTCCTGTGTGCCACTGTGGCAACCCCTTTTGTCTATAAAAGGAGGCCCGAGGCGTCCAGGAGAAGGATTCGGATCTTTTGGGGTCGACACGCACCGTAGCTAGCTCAAGAACTCAAGAACACTCCAATACATACACCAAAGTAGGACTAGGGTATTACGCACCCTCGCGTCCCGAACCTGGGTAAACGATCCTTGTGCTGACCGCCAGACCCGCTCTTTGCACAATCCCGCGCCCGCCAACCGTAGAAGGGATCCCAGTGATCCCATAGGTGTCGTTTCCCCGACATCTTTGGCGTGCCAGGTAGGGGGCGCAATTGTGGAAATCTGGTCTGGTTGGAGCAGCGGCTTCATCGTGGTCGTCACACCAAGGAAGAAGACGACCAAACTGGCTGCATCGCCTGCGGATGCGGTGAACGTCCACGCAACGACAGAAAAGCTAAGTCACGCGAAATCTTGTTTATTTTCACTTATATGAGGCTGTTCTCCCCGAGAGATCTCGTTCTTTGTACAGGAAACCTGCACGCGATGGGACCCTTCCGCCGTTGGCAATGCCTTTGTTTCTGTCTCGAGCCCGCTTGACAGTTCATGCGGCCGCGCTAGCGGCGGCAAGGTGGCCTACCCGTTCCCAGCTGCGCTCTTGTCCTGTCTTAAGTCCGCTCGACAGTTCAAGCGACCGCGCTGGCGGCGGCAAGGTGGCTCGCCCGGCAGCAAGCGCCCTTCTGGCAGGGTACTAAGGATCCGTCCTTAAAGCACCATGGCATGGATTTACGCGCCGGCAGCCTTATCTCAACAAGCGTAGGGTAGAGCGTACGAGGAAAGATCTAACGGGAGGATAGCGTGCATGATATTAAAAGTAATGCAGAGTTATATTACATCAGTTGTTGCTGCGGTTCTAACTAAAGATAAAAATTGTCTTGGTCATGAACCTGCAGCGGCGATAAGAAACGGGGTGCCTAATCCCAGCACTGGCCCTCCACCCTCTGGATTCCGCCGACGCGGCTGATGATGGGCTTGATATGCTCCTCGAGCGCCGCGAGGTCCACGCCCTCCGGCAAGCTCTCCAGCGCGGCGTCGAAGTCGAGGTTGGGGTTCCAATACGCCACCTTGGTGAGGACCTTGGTCATGGCGCCTCGGCAAAGCTTCCGGGCCTCGTCGGCCAGAGAGGCCGCCCTGTTGGAGCAGAACAGCTCCAGGGCTCCAAGAACACCCTCAAAGAACAGTGATGAGGACATCAATACCATTGTTACACCCACAGGCCCTGCTGCTATACATACTGGACCAATTACTAGAGCTCGCGCACGCCAATTAAATTACCAGGTACTTTCGTTTCTTGCTAATGATTCTAATGTTCATGAGAATATGATGCTGCCTAAATTGGATACATTTGTTTTGCTTACAAATGAAGGGCCTAGCTTTGAGAAGGATGATCATTGGAGCAAGAACAAGCATGGAGATGATGGCATGCGCATGGGGAACAAGAACGGAGTTACAAGTGATGATTTCAGGACGTTGAAGCCACCATAATGCGTGCATGAAGCCTTGGACGAAATATACAAGATGCTACTTCATAACTTTCGTCCAGAGGCTATTCTAGGTGCTGCGTCACCTTATTATTGGGCCAGGCCCATGTAATTTCGAAATACATAAGTATAGGCTGTTTTTAGAGTCCGTATGTGTGGGGAAACAAGAGATAGGGTTGGTTTCGGACCCCTTCCTCAAGGGCCACGAAATTCCCCCCCTCTTCCTCCATATATACAGCCCTTAGGGCGTCGTTTAGACTTTGGGTTTTGTTTAGATTAAAAGTTCGCCCTAGCTGCAACTTCGCGTACTTCGTTTGTGTTCAGCGACCAGACAAAGGCGTCACAGAACCCCACCTTGATCAATAAAGCTTTCATCTTATATTCGCAATATCCGGATTGCAATCTCAGTTTCTTGCTTGTTCTTCGTTTGCTCGCAGGAAACAGACCCTCGTGGTCAGGTTGATCGTGCTCCGGCGTGGTCGATAACCTCTCGGAGTTGGTTTAGCGATTGCTAAGGCGCGACGTCCTCGCACGTTCGTAGTCGGTTCGTCAAAGTCGACTTCCACCAAAGCGATATCCATCATCTCATCGAAAGACGGGACACCTTTGCCTCTATCAAGTGGTATCAGATTTCCAGGTTGCTCGGTGAGATTTTACAGTTTTTCGTAGTTTAGATCGAGTCTGTTCTTCATACCTACAGTCCACGAAAAAGCCACAAAAAAAAATTATGGTTAGTTCATCATATCCGAACCAATCTGAGCCTTTGCATAATCTTTTTAGGGTTTTTGCTTTGTTGAATTTGCGGTTGCATCGTCGTGTCAAGTTGCTGGTCTTAGAGTCTAGTCTTTTAGAGTTTCGAGTTCTGGTCATAAGTTGTCACGCCGCCGCCGCACCATCATCATCGCCTTGCCATCTACCACCATTGCTTATCCGCCACCGCTTTGAATCCGTATCCATATACCACGACCGCTACCATATACCACCACCGCTGCCATATACTACCGCCATATATCCACCACCAATCCGAGTTCTTTTCATATTCGGTTTGTTTTAGAGATCCATATATTTTCCGTTTCGTGTTTCCTTGCCTGAGTAGGTCTCGGAAAAAAAAAAGTCTGGAGACCCCCGGGCAGTTTTTAGGCCAAAATTTCGGCAACCAAAAATATTTTTTCCCTATCCTATTTTTAGGCCCCGGGTAGTGTTTTGAGACACTCGCCATCATAGTGATTTTTTGTCGCACTTTTTCGTCGTCGCCGCCCTGATTTCTGAAAAAAAAATAGTCAAAAAAATTTTGTGCCCATCCTGTCAGTTTGACCTGGGAAGAGTTTTGAGACACTCGCCATTATAATGATTTTTCGCAAAAAAAAAGAAAAAGAGGAGCGCAAAAAAAAAAGAGCGCAAAAAAAAGAGCGAAAAAAAAAATTCCAGAGTGTGCTTTTCCCTTGTTTACGTGCAGCGCCGTGATTTTGTTAGTGTTCTAGGCTCGCGTCTCTAGCACGGTCTAGCCTAGGACCAGCACAGTACCGTCGTTGAGCGTTTATTCAACTTTGCATCTCTGAATTGATTATTGCTTACCATTTTGCTACCATATTATGAGCCTTCCCAGCTCCACATAAGTCTACATCGTGCGTTTGACTCTCCCTGGTAATCGCTATATCCAAGCTTTGAGAGTTTTTGACTACAACGGTTGCCGATCACCACCTGCTGCTGGGTAAGAACTGGTAAGAATTTGAGATTCGCTTGAAGGTTTTGTGACACACCACCATCACCACCACTTCTAGTAGTCTGCAGGATCATATTCTTTTGTGTTTCTATTGCTGCTAACCATGGCAGGTTCACAAGCCGATGAGACTGATTGGGAGAACATGAAGAACAAGGAGTTGCATGATAAATTTCAGCAAATGATGAGTGGCCAGGTGGGAGATGTGCTAAACAGATTTGAAGAGGCTATGGAGAAGATAGATGCCGTGGAGAAGTCGTTTGAGACAAAGCTGGATAACAAGTTTACTGAATTACTCAAGCGTCTTCCCCAACCACCACCGGCTGCACATGTCGCACCTCTACAACAACAACAACCACATCTCCAACGCCGCCTTCCAAATCAAGTGGGACGGGCATAGCGCGTTCCAATTGAGATTGGTCAAAATTCGGGTGCTGCTGCCCCTACTGTTGATGCTTCTTTGGCTCCTGCTCCTGCGGCGGCTGAGGAGGATGACGATTATGCGGGCGATTATGAGGATGAGGTTGATCAAAATCAGAACTACGTGCAGCCACCAGCACCACCACCAGCAGGTCGACCTCAGGTATATATTCGCAACGGTAGGCCGGCACCACCACCTCAGGTACGAGATCATGACCATCTCCCTAAACTGAAATTGAATATTCCACCATTTGAGGGTAGATATGTTCCTGATATATATCTTACTTGGGAGTTAGAAACTGAACAACGATTTACATGTTTACAATATCCTGAGGAGAGACGTGTTCCTGCTGCTGTTTGTGCTTTCACTAGCTTTGCATGTGTTTGGTGGTCTGAACATTGTAGATTATATCCTGTTCCAGCTACTTGGGCTGCTTGGAAAACTGCTATGCGTACTCGTTGGGTTCCACCATATTATCAACGTGAATTACTTCAAAAATTGCAGCGTTTAAGACAAGGAAAAAATTCTGTAGAAGAATATTATCAGGAATTACAAACTGGCATGATTAGATGTGGTATTGTTGAGGAGAATGAAGCTATGCTTGCACGTTTTATGGGTGGATTAAATAAAGAGATTCAGACCATTCTAGAGTATAAGGATTATAATAATATCACTCGTTTATTCCATCTTGCTTGTAAAGCTGAACGTGAAGTGCAGGATCGACAGCCATTGGCGCGAACTAACTTTTCTGCAGGTCGACCTTCATCATGGACACCGCGTGCATCTTCTACTTCCACTTCACCATCACCTCCATCAGGTGCCACCTCCAGCCGTGATACAAGAAAGCAGGCACAACCACCACTCTCTGCCAAGCGCACGCCTGCCGGGCCTGTGCAGAGCTCTTCTTCTTCCATGGCATCGACAGGGCACACAAGTGATATTATTTGTCGTCGTTGTAAGGGAAGAGGACATTTTGCGAGAGAATGCAAATCTCAGCGTGTCATGATTGCTACTGAGGATGGTGGGTATGAGTCCGCTAGTGACTATGATGAGGAGACTTTGGCTCTTATTACACGTGAAGAACATGGTGGAGATGATTCTGAAAATGAGACGCAATACATGGCTCCTGAAGACGCTGACAGGTATGAATGTTTAGTTGCTCAACGTGTTTTGAGTGTGCAGGTCACACAAGCAGAGCAAAATCAGAGGCATAATTTGTTCCATACAAAGGGAGTTGTGAAGGAACGTTCTGTTCGCGTCATCATAGATGGAGGGAGCTGTAACAACTTGGCTAGCATGGAGATGGTGGAGAAGCTATCTCTCACCACAAGACCACATCCACATCCTTACTACATCCAATGGTTCAACAACAGCGGCAAGGTTAAGGTAACACGTACTGTTCGTGTGCCTTTTAGTATCTCTACATATGCTGATTATGTTGATTGTGATGTGGTACCCATGCAAGCATGTTCCTTATTACTAGGTAGACCATGGCAATTTGATAAAAATTCTGTACACCATGGTAGAAACAATCAGTATACTCTTGTTCATAAGGATAAAAATATTACTTTGCTTCCTATGACTCCTGATTCCATTTTGAAAGATGACATTAATAGAGCTAATAAAGCAAAACAGGAGAAAAATAAGAGTGAAAATCAGATTGTGGCAAAGGAATTTGAGCAACAAATGAAACCTAATAATAAACCATCTAGTGTTGTTTCTGAAATTAAATTGAAAAGTGCATGTTTACTTGCCACAAAATCTGATATTGATGAACTAGATTTCAGCAAATCTGTTTGCTATGCTTTTGTGTGCAAAGAGGCATTATTTTCATTCGAGGACGTGCCTTCCTCTTTGCCCCCTGCTGTCACTAACATTTTGCAGGAGTTCGCCGACGTCTTCCCACAAGACGTGCCACCGGGATTACCACCTATTCAAGGGATTGAGCATCAAATTGACTTAATTCCCGGTGCATCGCTACCCAACCGTGCACCATACCGTACCAATCCAGAGGAGACGAAGGAGATTATGCGTCAAGTACAGGAGCTGCTCGACAAAGGTTATATACGCGAATCTCTTAGTCCTTGTGCTGTTCCTATTATACTCGTGCCTAAAAAGGATGGTACGTCGCGTATGTGTGTTGATTGTAGAGGCATTATTAATATTACTATTCGTTATCGTCATCCTATTCCTAGGCTCGATGATATGCTTGATGAATTGAGTGGCTCTACAATATTCTCCAAAGTTGATTTGCGTAGTGGATACCATCAAATTCGTATGAAATTGGGAGATGAATGGAAAACTGCATTTAAAACTAAGTTTGGTTTATATGAGTGGTTAGTCATGCCTTTTGGGTTAACTAATGCACCTAGTACTTTCATGAGACTAATGAACGAAGTTTTACGTGCTTTCATTGGACGATTTGTGGTAGTCTATTTTGATGATATACTGATTTATAGCAAATCTTTGGAAGAACATTTGGAACATTTACGTGCTGTTTTTATTGCTCTACGTGATGCACGTTTGTTTGGTAACCTTGGGAACTGCACCTTTTGCACCGACCGAGTATCTTTTCTTGGCTATGTTGTTACTCCACAGGGAATTGAAGTTGATAAAGCCAAGATTGAAGCTATTGAGAGTTGGCCGCAGCCCAAAACGGTCACACAAGTGCGGAGTTTTCTTGGACTCGCTGGTTTCTATAGGCGTTTTGTGAGAGATTTTAGCACCATTGCTGCACCTCTCAACGAGCTTACAAAGAAGGATGTGCCTTTTGTTTGGGGTACCGCACAGGAAGAAGCCTTCACGGTATTGAAAGATAAGTTGACACATGCTCCTTTACTCCAACTTCCTGATTTTAATAAGACTTTTGAGCTTGAATGTGATGCTAGTGGCATTGGATTAGGAGGTGTGTTATTACAAGATGGCAAACCTGTTGCATACTTTTCTGAAAAATTGAGTGGGCCTAGTCTGAATTATTCTACTTATTATAAAGAACTATATGCTCTTGTTCGGACTTTAGAAACATGGCAACATTATTTATGGCCCAAAGAATTTGTTATACATTCTGATCATGAATCTTTGAAACATATTAAAAGTCAAGCTAAACTGAATCGTAGACATGCTAAATGGGTTGAATTCATTGAAACTTTCCCTTATGTCATTAAACACAAGAAGGGTAAAGAAAATGTTATTGCTGATGCATTGTCTCGTCGCTATACTATGCTTTCACAACTTGACTTCAAAATATTTGGTTTGGAGACCATCAAAGATCAATATGTGCATGATGCTGATTTTAAAGATGTATTGCAGAATTGTAAAGAAGGAAGAACCTGGAACAAGTTTGTCGTTAATGATGGATTTGTGTTCCGTGCTAACAAGCTATGCATTCCAGCTAGCTCTCTTCGTCTTTTGTTGTTGCAGGAGGCGCATGGAGAATGATTAATGGGACACTTTGGCGTGAAGAAGACGGAGGACGTACTTGCTACACATTTCTTTTGGCCAAAGATGAGACGGGATGTTGAGCGTTTTGTTGCTCGCTGCACTACATGTCGAAAAGCTAAGTCACGACTCAATCCTCATGGTTTATATATGCCTTTGCCTGTACCTAGTGTTCCTTGGGAGGATATATCTATGGACTTTGTTTTAGGTTTACCTCGAACAAAGAAGGGGAGGGATAGCATATTTGTTGTCGTGGATAGATTCTCGAAAATGGCACACTTTATACCATGTCATAAAAGCGATGATGCTGTTAATGTTGCTGATTTGTTCTTTCGTGAAATTATTCGCTTGCATGGTGTGCCAAATACTATTGTTTCAGATCGTGATACTAAATTTCTTAGCCACTTTTGGAGATGTTTATGGGCTAAGTTGGGGACCAAACTGCTTTTTAGTACTACTTGTCACCCCCAAACTGATGGACAAACTGAAGTAGTCAATAGAACATTGTCAACAATGCTTAGGGCTGTTTTGAAGAATAATAAGAAAATGTGGGAAGAATGCTTGCCTCATATTGAGTTTGCTTATAATCGTTCATTGCATTCTACTACTAAGATGTGCCCTTTTGAAATTGTGTATGGTTTCCTACCTCGTGCACCTATTGATTTGTTGCCTCTTCCATCTTCGGAGAAGGTTAATTTTGATGCTAAACAACGTGCTGAATTGATCTTAAAAATGCATGAGTTAACTAAGGAAAACATTGAGCGTATGAATGCTAAATATAAACTTGCTGGAGATAAGGGTAGAAAACATGTTGTGTTTGCACCTGGAGATCTTGTTTGGTTACATTTGCGTAAGGATAGATTTCCTGATTTGCGCAAATCAAAGCTAATGCCACGTGCTGATGGTCCTTTTAAGGTGTTAGAGAAAATAAATGATAATGCATATAAACTTGAGCTGCCTGCAGATTTTGGGGTTAGTCCCACTTTTAATATTGCAGTTTTGAAGCCTTATTTGGGTGAGGAAGATGAGCTTCCGTCGAGGACGACTTCATTTCAAGAAGGGGAGGATGATGAGGACATCAATACAATTATTACACCCACAGGCCCTGCTGCTATACATACTGGACCAATTACTAGAGCTCGCGCACGCCAATTAAATTACCAGGTACTTTCGTTTCTTGCTAATGATTCTAATGTTCATGAGAATATGATGCTGCCTAAATTGGATACATTTGTTTTGCTTACAAATGAAGGGCCTAGCTTTGAGAAGGATGAACATTGGAGCAAGAACAAGCATGGAGATGATGGCATGCGCATGGGGAACAAGAACGGAGTTACAAGTGATGATTTCAGGACGTTGAAGCAACCATAATGCGTGCATGAAGCCTTGGACGAAATATACAAGATGCTACTTCATAACTTTCGTCCAGAGGCTATTCTAGGTGCTGCGTCACCTTATTATTGGGCCAGGCCCATGTAATTTCGAAATACATAAGTATAGGCTGTTTTTAGAGTCCGTATGTGTGGGGAAACAAGAGATAGGGTTGGTTTCGGACCCCTTCCTCAAGGGCCACGAAATTCCCCCCTCTTCCTCCATATATACAGCCCTTAGGGCGTCGTTTAGACTTTGGGTTTTGTTTAGATTAAAAGTTCGCCCTAGCTGCAACTTCGCGTACTTCGTTTGTGTTCAGCGACCAGACAAAGGCGTCACAGAACCCCACCTTGATCAATAAAGCTTTCATCTTACATTCGCAATATCCGGATTGCAATCTCAGTTTCTTGCTTGTTCTTCGTTTGCTCGCAGGAAACAGACCCTCATGGTCAGGTTGATCGTGCTCCGGCGTGGTCGATAACCTCTCGGAGTTGGTTTAGCGATGCTAAGGCGCGACGTCCTCGCACGTTCGTAGTCGGATCGTCAAAGTCAACTTCCACCAAAGCGATATCCATCATCTCATCGAAAGACGAGACACCTTTGCCTCTATCAAACAGGGTCAGCTTGGCATTGGGACTCACGCTCGGCTCCGGGACATACCTCACGTTTGGCATCCCCATGGTAGCCAGTTGCGTGGTGATCCTGCCGGCGACGTCGACGAGATGGCTGATCCAGAGTTTCTCGCCCTTCACGAAATCCTCGTGGTTGGCGGTCTCGTTCTTCTGCAGCTCCCTCTCCTCCAGATTCTTGGTCAGGGTCTCCTCCCGGCCCTGACCTTCGACTGCGTCCCCTCAAGACCCTCCAGCTTCTGCTTCAGGTGTTTGATGGAGTCGTTGGCCATGGAGAGCTGCTCAGCCTTGCCGAGGACTGCGCCCTGCGCCTCCACCAGAGCACCGTTGAGCGTGTCCTTCTCCTTGGCCAACTTCAGGGCCTGATCCTTCAGCCCGTTCCGCTCCACCTCCAGCTCTTTCACCTTGCCGGCGTGAACCAGAGCCTGGGCATTGAGTGCCTCCTTGTGCCTCTGCTCCAGCTCCTGGGTCCACTGCACGACGAGCTTCTCCACCTCCTCATCCTTGCCGCGAAGTGTTGCGGCAAGCTTCTCCTCACGCACGGCAAGGTCCTCCTCCTAGGAGTTTAGCGCGGCCTCGTGCTGGTGCTGGGCGGTCTCGTCCTTGTCGGCCTGTGCCCTCGCCTCGTCCTGGGCCTTCTCGATGTCGGCCTGCTTCATGACAAGTTCCAGCTTGCGCTCGGCCAACAGGTCCTGGGCAACCTTCAGCTCCTCATGGGCTTAGCGAAACCAGGCCTGCGTCTCGGTGACGCACCCCTCGAGGTCTGCCTCCGCCTTGTCCACCACCGCCATCCTGGACTTGGCCTTGTCCAGGCGGGCACGGTGAAGCGCCTGGAGCTTCTAGAAATTGGCGCTCATGGCTTGGAGGAGCCGCTCTTCCTGGGAACCGCCCCCACCGGCACTCGGTCCGTCAACGACCTCAAGCCCGGTGGCGGCGAGCACCTCGTCGTCGAAAACCTCCCCCTCGGTGGGCGCCCCGGTGCTCGCCGTCCCTGGGAGGTGGACGAACAGGTCGTCACTCACCTTCAGGTACCTGCCTGAGCCAGAGGCAGCAGAGGAGGAAGGTTGGTCGTCGACCATCCCCTCCTCAGCAGCGGCCTTGCCGGCCTCCCCGGTAGGCCCCTTGCTAGCCTCCTCGGCAGCGGCCTTGCTGGAGTCCTCGGCAGACCCCTTGGCGGCGTCCTCGGCAGCGCCCTTGGCGGCCTCCTCGGCAGCGATTTTGTCGGCCTCGTCCACGACGTCCTTGGCGACCTATTCAATGACGGTGTCCATGTCCTCCGGGTCTGCCGAGGGAGGATCAGGATGCCGAGAAGGGGATAACGCGAAGCGAAAACCAAGATTCAAAAAGAAGGAAAAGGAGCAGGGACGCGAGGCAGGTGACTTACCCGTGCCAGGCTTGGAAGAAGTAGCCCCTTCCCCGCCAACATCTGGCGCCAAGACGGAGCCACCAGCATCTGGGTTCTCCTCCTCCTCCTCCGTGCGCATAGGCTCGGTGCTTGACGCCCTTGCTGGGGACGTCCCTCGGGGCGGCGTGTTGGGGTGGCCCTCAGTGACTCCTCCTGCTGCCATCCTCCTCCTGCGACCACGGCAAGGTCAGTGCCAAGAGATCACACCACAGCACACACCGAGGAGGGGCGAGTGGTGAACTTACGCTGGGGGCTGCGCCGGGGGCTGCTGTTCGGGCTGCTCACCACCACCACCAGCGTACTCGAAGTGCCCGCCGGGGGCTGGCCGCCCGTCGAGGCGCTGGCCCTCTTCACCGTCTGGGCCAGCGTCTCTGCATTCCTACGAAGATGAAAATAGATCAAGAAAAGCGACGCAGTCTGGGAGGACAGAGATGACAAAAGAGCAAGATACTTACTCATCCTCCACCTCCTCTTATGCTGCTTTCCTCTTCCTCCTTCGGCTGAGGGACCCAAAATCGAAGACGACCTCTGTGTCGACATCTGCCAGAGGAGGGGAAGAGGGCGGAGTCTAGCCAGGCTTGGACGAAGAAGAGGCAGTTGCTTTCTTCTTCGCCACAGCGGCCTTTAGCAACTTCTTCGCCGCCGCGGCCCTCGTTTGGCGCACGAACGCCTCCTGGGCTTGTTGCGGTTGCACGGCCCTGCCGGGCCAGACCAGCTCGCCAGAGCTGGCCCGCCGCAGGACTCGCCCTCTCCCAGTGACCGGAGGGTCGATAGTCTCGACCTCCTCCTCCTCCGACTCGTCGACCACATATTCAATGAGAGGGGCCCCGGTGCCGGCGCTGCTGGCCTCCCCAGCGGACTCCGCCCATTGGGCGAGCTCCCTCTCCTCCGCGGCCTCGTCCTCCATGCCGCCGGCGCTGCCGGCCTCCCTGGCGAGCTCCGCCTCCGCCGCCCTGGCAGCGATGTAGTCCAGCTCCGCTTGGGTGTGTCCTGGACGAGCAGCGGCTCGTCGCGGACGTACCTCTCCACCAAGGTATCGAAGAACTCCTACACCTGATCCGCCGGCGGCTCGGCCCAATTTGGGACGAGGCCGTGCGCGTTGAAATCCGGCATCATGGCAATAATGTCGGTTTGGCGCGAGTTATTGCTCAGCGGGACCACCCCCGCCGGCAACCCAAACAAGGGCCCCTTGGTGACCTTGCCGGCCTTCGCAGCCTTGCCGGACCTCTCGACCTTGCCGTCGCGGTTCACGTCGAGCTGGAAGAGCCGCTGCCAGAAGTGGGCGTGCCCCATCACCGTGAAATTGTGATTCAGGCCGGGGCGAAGCCTCATGATGTCAACCGCATTCCTGAAAAGCCAGGCCGGCCTTCCCTTGTTGTGGAGAGGAGCGATTCAGCGGCGGATAAAGTCCGCCCCAATCATCTCCATGGTGAGCCCGACAACGGTGAGGCGATGAATCCTCGTGGTGGCGACCGTGAGCTTCCCATCATCGACGTCGACATCACCCCAGTCGTTTCTGCGAACCGGCGGCGCCTGGCGAACCCGACAGAATTCCTGTGGGTCCTCCTCAATCCAGCACCACCGGCCCCGCCACTCCTCCCACCTCTCCTTCTGAGCACCCTCCGGGTATGTCCCTATGGTCCGTGGGATCCAGGCAACACAACCAGAGATGGCGCCTCCCTTTTGGATTCGAGGATAAAAGTAGTGGCGGAAGAGCGCCGTGTTGGGGAGCACTCCGGCGAAGCCCTCGCAGAGATGCGCAAAAAGAGCCATGCACGCCACGGCGTTTGGAGTGGAATCCAGAAGGTGGAAGTCGAAGGTGTGCATGATATCATTGAAGAAATCGGAGAAGGGAGGGTAGAGCGCAGGAAAAGTAGTCGATGAAGAATGGGTAGCAATTCGGGCCGGCTTCGGCGAAAGCAGCAGGGATGACACGCGTGGCCGGATGCCC
>NC_057814.1:343820506-343843305 GCF_018294505.1 Triticum aestivum
GACCGCGTCGGCCGTCGAGGGGAAGTAGGCGAACTGCGTCCGCTGCGCCACCAACTCGCTCTCCGGCGGCTCCTTCGCCCCGGCGCCCTTGGCCACTCCCTTGCCTTTGCTGGTTTTGGGTGCCATGGCGGTTGCGAGAGGCGAGGGATGAAGAACGGCGAAGACGCGACGGCGGTGAGCGAAAGCGAGAGCTTGAGAAGGGAGAAGGAGGGGAGGGCGGTTCCGAGATTGGAGAAGGCATAGGGGGTAAAAGAGCAGCACGCCTTCGGTTATTCCTTTTTACGGGGAAGGTGCGAGCCGCCCATTTACTGCGATGTGACGCATGAGGGCGGCGGCCGCCCCGTGCATGACCCCCACGTCACGCACGACCCTCCACGACGCGCATTCAATGTGGGTCGTGGGGAAGCGCAGCGAACGAAGGAATTACTGCGGTAAAATCCCGCCCCGCCTGCCCACGCACCGTTCTGGGCCTAGCCCAACAACGCGTCACGCTTATGTGTGGCCCAGGCCCGGGGGCTCCTATCGGTGTACAAAAGTAGGGGCTCTCCTTTTTACCCACTTTACTTGTGCACGTGCAGTCAAAGCCGCGCCCACGGCCACACTAAGCAGGGCAGAGGAGGGAAGCCGGAGACACAAGACAACCAGAGCAACGCCAAGACCAGAGACACAAAGAGCAGAAGGGCAAGGTGGGCTCCCATGGCAAGGCCCTTGCCGGGGCGGCCTCCGCGACCCCGGCAAGAACATTGTCGGGGCAGCTTGCCAGATGCCAGCGGAGCGCGCCACCCTTGAGCCCAGGGTTCCAACTCCATCAACCACATTGGAACCAAGGCTCGGGAGGTACCTCCATGGTGGCATGCAGATCTTTGTGAAGATCAGAAGCACACAAGATCAGATGAGGACCAGAAGACGACGATCCTCGGCGGAATCCTAGCCGAGGAAATCCACGAGACCCCCGGCAAGATCCTTCCGGGGACGATCACGATGCCGCGGCAAGACCCTTGCCGGGGCCCCGGCAAGGCCCTTGCCGAAGACACATGCAAGGCCACAACCAGGCCCGCGTCCGCCAAGACTCCATCGCCATTCCCATGCAGCTGCCAGCCCAACTAGCTGGGCAGGCACCTGCGTGGCAACGTGCAGCTTCCAGACTAGCTCAGCAAACACCTGCGTGGTGGCATGCAGATCTTCGTGAAGACCCTACCACCGCTCCATCTCGCAGCCTGCCAGCCTATATGGCGCTGCATGCATCGTTGGCCTAGACGCGTGTCGGAGCAGGGCGGGGCGGCAGCGGACGGGACGGGCCTCACTGCCACCCCCGATAAAGCGATGGGACACCTAAGGGAGCGCATTTAATGCATCTTGTCCCGCAATGGCAAGCGATAAGCTTGCGCACTGTACACCTTTCCACCTCTTGTGTGCCACTGTGGCAACCCCTTTTGTCTATAAAAGGAGGCCCGAGGCGTCCAGGAGAAGGATTTGGATCTTTTGGGCTGGACACGCACCGTAGCTAGCTCAAGAACTCAAGAACACTCCAATACATACACCAAAGCAGGACTAGGGTATTACGCATCCTCGCGGCCCGAACCTGGGTAAATGATCCTTGTGCTGACCACCAGACCCGCTCTTTGCACAATCCCACGCCCGCCAACCGTAGAAGGGATCCCAGTGATCCCATAGGTGTCGTTTCCCGGACACAAATGGTATCTCGCTAGCCCTTTCTGAGACTGCAAAACATAAATGCAGAGCACCCCTAAAGATCAAGGACTGACTAGACATTATAATCATGACAAAAGAGATCCAGTCACACTCATACTCAATATCAATTAATAACAAAGCATACAAATGACAGTGGTGCTCTCTAACTGGTGCTTTTTGTAAGAGGATGATGACTCAGGAATAAAAGTAAATAGATAGGCCCTTCGCAGAGGGAAGCGAGGATTCGTATAGGTACCAGAGCTCGAGCTTTTGAAACAGAGATGAATATAATTTTGAGCGGTATGCTTTCATTGTCAACATAACAACCAAGAGATCTCACTATCTTCCATGCTAGATACGTTATAGGTGGTTCCCAAACAGAATGGTAAAGTTTTTACTCCCCCTCCACCAACAATCACACTCCACGGCTGGTCCGAAACAACGGGTACCGTCCATACCAACAACAGTCCTCGGGGAGTTTTGTTTGAAATTATATTTTGATTTGATTTCGAGCATGGAACTCGCATTCCGATTACCAGCCACTTCCTCATGAACGACAAGTGAATAAACACTCATCGTGAGAATAACCCGCCTAGCATGGAAGATACTGACAACCCCCAATCGCTACATGAACGATTCAGGCATACAAAACAGATTATTAATTGAAGGTTTAGAGTTTGGCACATGCAAATTTACTTGGAATGGCAGGTAAATACCGCATATACGTAGGTATGGTGGACTCATATGGGACAACTTTGGGTTTATGGAATTGGATGCACAAGCAGTATTCCCGCTTAGTACAAGTGAAGGCTAGCAAAAGATTGAGGAGCGAGCAACTAGAGAGCGACAATAGTCATAAACATGCATTGAGATTAACCAACATTGAATGCAAGCATGAGTAGGATATAAATCACCATGAACACAAATATCGTGGAGGCTATGTTGATTTTGTTTCAACTACATGCGTGAACATGTGCCAAGTCAAGCCACTCGAATCATTCAAAGGAGGATACCATCCTATCATACTACATCACAACCATTTTAAAAGCATGTTGGCACGCAAGGTAAACCATTATAAACTCCTAGCTAATTAAGCATGGCATGAGTAACTATAATCTCTAATTGTCATTACAAACATGTTTCATTCATAATGGGTTGAATCAAGAATGATGAACTAATCATATTTACAAAAACAAAATAGGTCAAGTTCATACCAGCTTTTCCTCATCTCAATCATTTCATCATATATCGTCATTATTGCCTTTCACTTGCACGATCGAACGGTGTGGATAATAATAATAGTGCACGTGCATTGGACTAAGCTGGAATCTGCAAACATTTAATCAAAGGAGAAGACAAGGTAATATGGGCTCTTTGTTAGATCAACAATAATGCATACGAGAGCCACTCAAAATTTTCATCGTGGTCTTCTCCTTATGACCCAAAGAAAGGAAAAAGAATTTCAAAGAAACACACTGAAATATTTTTTTTTGAGTTTTCATTTTCTGAAGAAAGTAAAGCAAGAAGGAGAAAACTATTTATACGGGAAAGCTCCCAAAAACCAAAAGAAGAACAAGAAATCTTTTTGGGTTTTCTTTCATACTAATACTAAATAAACTAGAAAAAAACTAAAAAGAAGCAAGAACTAATTTTTTTGGATTTTCTCAAAGTTTTTCAAACACACAAGAAGAAAGCGAGAAAAATAAAAAAACTAACATGGATAGTACAATGAAAAAGTATGACCACCGACAACTAAAATGAGTGTGTGAACATGAATGTAATGTCGGTGAGAAATACGTACTCCCCGAAGCTTAGGCTTTTGGCCTAAGTTGGTCTATGACCACGGCTGGCCTGGATAGTATCCAAAATCGTAGTTGGGGTTGTACTGAGCTGCGACAGCTACTGCCTGGCGGGCTGCCTCATGGAGGTGAGCGGCCTCCTCTGCTCTCTCATATTCGTCCGCCTCCGCCCTGGTTATGAAGTATCTTCGTTTCACCGAAAAGTTAAAGAAGGCAGGAGCGGGAAGCGTAATACGGAAGGCACGCTCCCAGTCGAAGATTAGTCGGTACAGGAGAGATTGTTCGTTCCTATGAAGAAACTGGTAACGCACCATAGCATTAGAATCAAGGAAAACAGGTGGTAACTCAATGTCATCCTCCCTTATGGGTACCCCAAGATAATTAGCTAGACGGGTGGCATAAATTCCACCAAAGAAATCTCCATCTTCAGCATTGAGATGTAACCTCCTTGCAATAATAGCCCCCAAGTTATATCGTTTATCACCCAATACCGCACACTTGAGGACACTAAGATCTGAAGCGCAAAGGTGGCTACGATCATGTTTACCATTAATGCACCTACCTATAAAGAGAGCGAAATAATGTATGGCAGGAAAGTGAATGCTCCCTATGGTAGCTTGTGTAATATTTCTAGTTTCTCCCACAGTGATGCTAGCAAGGAAATCATTATAATTAGTTTTACGAGGTTCACTAAGAATACCCCATTGTGGAATCTTGCATGCATCACTAAAATCTTCTAGTTCCATGGTATATGATTTATCATAAAGATCAAATAAAATAGAATGAGTATTGCGCTGGGATGTAAACTTAAATCTTCACACAAATGAATTAGTGAGATGATAGTACTGCCGACACTTATCTGACACAAAGTCTTCAAGGCCAGCAGCTTGCACGATGCATAAAATTCCTCCTTAAATCCTGCATGAACCATGAATTGATCCGACGGCCATTCGCAAGGCCGTACTAGAGCTTCTCTTGGTGGTTTAAGGTCCGGCTCACGTATCGCGAGCCATGGGGCTTGCTTCCTCGAGGAACCACCTTGGTATATCTTCCTAAACATTTTTCTTTCTCTGAAAATTTCTGAAATTTTAGTGACTCAAAATAAAAGTGAACCAAACTCAACAAGATTGATAGCAACTACTCCTACAAGTGTCTAGAGGCTATATCATGCATCAAAACTACTTTGGACCATATAAATTTGACATGCAAGCTCAAGAACAAGGTCACCACAGCAGCAAAAAATTGCAATATATAAAGCACTAGAACAAAAATTAATAGGCCATTGGAGGAGTCACATACCGAAGAACAATCCCCCAAAACAGTTTTGCGAATGGAGCTTTGAGCTAGTAGATAAAAAAGGCAGCAAAATGAGCTAGAACACGGGTTTGACCAACGGTGGGATTTTTTCTGGAGGAAGACGAAGTGGATGTGTGCTGGAATAAGTGAGGGGGACCCACGTGGGACCCACAAGCAACCAGGGTACGCCCAATGGGTGAGCGCACCCCCAGGGCTTGTGGCACACTGGTGCAGTGATGCCTACTACACAACTTTATTCTTGTAGATTCGTGTTGGTCGTCCAAGCGCAGAGTTTTGTAGGACAGTAGCAATTTTCCCTCAGGTGGATGACCTAAGGTTTATCAATTCGTGGGAGGTGTAGGATGAAGATGGTCTCTCTCAAACGACCCTGCAGCCAAATACAAGAAATCTCTTGTGTCCCCAACACACCCAATACAATGGCAAATTGTATAGGTGCACTAATTCGGCGAAGAGATGCTGATAAAAGTGTAATGTGGATGGTAAAAATATATTTTTATAATCTGAATAAATAAAAACAGCAATGTAGCAATTAGTAAACGGGCACAAAAACGGTGTTGCAATGCTTAAAAATGAGGCCTAGGGTCTGTACTTTCACTAGTGCAACCTCTCAACAATGCTAACATAGTTGGATCATATGATTATCCCTCAAAGTGTAATAAGTAATCACTCATTGTATGTAGGGTACGAGACCACCTCAAAGCTATTCTCTCCGTTCGATCTATTCAAGAGTTCATACTAAAATAACACAAAGCAATTTTTTCCGTTCGATCTATCCGAGATTTCGTACTAGAATAACACCGAAGCAAATTCATATTCATAATACTCAATCCATCACAAGGAACTACGAGGGTACCCCAAAGTTTCTACCGGAGAAAAACGTGCATCAACCCCTATGCATAGATTACCCCAATATCACCGCCGGAATCCGCGAGTTGAATGCCAAGACACATATCAAGTGAATCAGTATGATACCCCAATTGTCACCTCAAGTATTCATACCGCAAGATATATATCATGTGTTCTCATCTCTGAATATTCAATCCGACAAGACAAAACTTCAAAGGGTAAAGATTCAATTCATCATAACAAGAGTATAGAGGGTAGAAACATCATACGATCCATCGATATTAACAAAGCCCATGATATAGATCACGAGAGAGGGAGATTAAACACATAGCTACTAGTACAAACCCTCAGCCCCGAGGGTGGACTACTCCCTCCTCATCGTGGTGGCCGCCGGGATGATGAAGATGGCCACCGGAGATTATTCCCCCCTCCGGCAGTGTGCCGGAACGGGTCTAGATTGGTTTTCGGTGGCTACAGAGCCTTGCGGCGGCGAAACTTCTGATCTAGGTTAACTTCTGGGGGTTTTGGTATTTATAGGATTTTTCAGAGTTGGAATCACGCGAAGATGGGCCTCGAGGTGAGTACAACCAACCGGGGCACGGACGGCCCACCAGGCGCGCCCTGGAGGGTTGTGGCCTCCTCGTGGCTCTCCTGGCCCTCCCACAAAGCTTCGGGGGTCTCTTTTGTTCCAAAAAAAATCATCAAATAGTTTCGTCCAATTCCGAGAACTTTTATTTCTGCACAAAAAACAACACCACGGTAGTTTTGCTGAAAACAGCGTCAGTCCGGGTTAGTTCCATTTAAATCATACCAAAACCATATAAAATTGTTGTAAACATGGCATGAATACTTCATAAATTATAGATACGCTGGAGACGTATCAGCATCCCCAAGCTTAATTCCTACTCGTCCTCGAGTTGGTAAATGATAAAAGAAATAATTTATGAAGTGTGAATGCTAGCAAAGTGCATAAGTTTGATCAATGATAATTTCAATCACTTTTCCTAGCATCATAACAGCAACTCTTTCTCCTAAAACTTATCATGATAAAGTAGCAATTGAAAATGGAATTTTTTTTGTGGAGTGCTACCTATCATATTCATCATAAACTCTTTTCTTTTCTAGCATGGACATTTGGAATTTTATATGGTTCAAAGCAATAGTCTAGTTTTGACTTGAGGGCTTTAATACTCAAGCATACCAACAAGCACCCATGTCTTTTAAAATATCAGCGCTAAAATAAGTTATCCCTAGCCCATCATGCTCAATCATTGATCCATTCATGAAACACACTCGCATATTAGCTACACCCAATGCTCAAGTACGATCATAGTGCCTCCTAGTTGGTGCTTTATAAGAGAAGATGGAGACTCAAATTAAAAATAAAAATTGCATAAAGTAAAACAAAGGCCCTTCGCAAAGGGAAGTAGGTATTTGTTGAGGTGCCAGACCTCAAAGCGAAAATTGAGAGATAAAAACATTTTGAGAGGCATACTTTTCCCACCAACGAAAATGACTTAGAGCTCCCAACACTTTCCATGCTGGATATATCATAGGCGGTTCCCAAACAGAAAATAAAGTTTATTCCTTTTTCCACCATACTTTCCCTTTCCATGGCTAACCGTATCCACGGGTGCCCTCCATACCAACACTTTCCAAGGAATTTATTATTTGACAACATAAAGTAAATTCATTTTTCATTTCGGGACTGGGCATCCCTAATACCTTTGCCTTACTCTCATGTAATGACAAGTGAATAAACACTCATCGTGAGAATAACACATCTAGCATGGAAAATATTGGCCACCCCTCACCACCTCGCGAGCAGTATGAACACACAAAAGAGAAATTTATTTTTAAAACTAGAGATGGCACATACAAATTTGCTTAGAATGGCAAAATAATACCGCATATAGGTAGGTATGGTGGACTCATGTGGCAAAACTGGTTTAAAGGATTTTGGATGCACAAGCAGTGATCATACTTAGTGCAAAATGAAGGCTAGCAAAAGATTAAGAAGCGACCAACCAAGAAACGAATAATCTCATAAGCGAGCATTAAGCATAATTAACACCGAATAATGCACCACATGTAGTATGTAATTTCATTGCACAACTATTGACTTTCGTGCTTGCATAGGGAATCACAAACCTTAACACCAATATTCTTACTAAAGCATAATTAATCATCAACATGACTCACATATCACATCATAATATCTCAAAACTGTTACAAGGAATCAAGTTTATTTTGTCCAATGATCTTCATGAAAGTTTTTATTATATCCTTCTTGGATATCTATCACTTTGGGACTAATTTTCATGTGTTGCTTTTGATAAGCTCAAACAAATATAAGTGAAGATCATGAGCATAATATTTCTTTCTCTCAAATTAATTTAAGTGAAGCAAGAGAGAATTTCTTCAAAAATACTAAAGCACACCGTGCTCAAAAAGATGTAAGTGAAGCACTAGAGCAATTCCATAGAAAAGAGCTTCATTGACGGGATGTGTGTGCCGCTTACCTAGCCTCCCTGGCAACTATTTGAGGACTCTATTTTATTTAAAAACTTTCAGATCTAAGTACTTTATTAAAATAGCAAGCAAAACAAAATAAAATAACATTCCAAGGATAGCACAACTCATGTGAAGAAGCAAAAACTTAGGCTCAACCGATACTAACCGATAATTGTTGAAGAAGAAAGGTGGGACGCCTACCGGGGCATCCCCAAGCTTAGATGCTTGAGACTTCTCGAAAAATTATTTTGGGGTGCCTTGGGCATCCCCAAGCTTGAGCTTTTGTGTCTCCTTAATTCCTTTTATATCACGGTTTCCCTAAATCTTAAAAACTTCATCGACACAAAACTCAACAATAACTCGTGAGATAAGTTAGTATAAACCAATGCAAAAACTTTATCATTCTCTACTGTAGCAAATCACTAAAATTATTATTCAACATTGCATACTAAATGCCTTTGCATATTTAATACTCCTATCTTCAAATAGAATCATTAAACAAGCAAACATATGCAAACAATGCAAACATAACAGCAATCTGCCAAAACAGTACAATGTGTAAAGAATCCAATATTCATCATACTTCCCTAACTCCAAAAATTCTGAAAAAATACCACACTGTAGAAAATTTATCATATCTTATTTTGCAAAAAGTTTCAAAATTTTATCACATTCTGACTTTTCTAGGGAATTTTTTGCAACAACGGTAAACTTTCTGTTTTCAAACAGCAACATGTAGACTTGTAAAATAAGCATGGTAAAGGCTAGCCTTGGCATTTTTATTTAAAATAAAGATGCAAAACATTATTCTAAATAACAGAAAGAAAATCCTAACAAAATAAAATGACGCTCCAAGAAAAACACATATCATGTGACGAATAAAAATATAGCTCCAAGTGAGGTTACCGATAATGTTGGAGACGAAAGAGGGGATGCCTTCCGGAGCATCTCCAAGCTTAGTTGCTTGGATCTTCCTTGAATATTACCTTGGGGTGCCTTGGGCATCCCCAATCTTAGGGTCTTGTCACTCCTTATTCTCCTCATATCGACATCTCACCCAAAACTTGAAAACTTCAATCACACAAAAACTTAACGAAACTTCATGAGATAGGTTAGTATGATAAAGAGCAAACCATTTCACTTTGGTACTGTCAAAGACAATATTCATCATTTTTTCCACACAAAGCCTACTGTACCATATCATTTCCACAATCTATATTGACCAATATAAGCCATAGAAACTAGGAAACAACCAAACTATGCATTGAAAACATAATCTGTCAAAAACAGAACAGTCTGTAGTAATCTGTACTCAAACCATACTTATGCTACTCCAAAAATTATGAACAAATTAGGACCACCTGAGAAATTTGTATATTAATCTTCTGCAAAAAGAATCAACTCAAAATCACTCTTCTGTTAAAAATAAGAATTATTTTTGTGAGCGCAAAAGTTTCTGTTTTTCAGCAAGATCAAATCAATTATCACCCAACATTATCCCAAAGGTTTACTTGGCACTTTATTGAAACAAAAGCAATAAAACATGATTACTACAGTATCTTAGTCATGTGAACAAACAAAAACGGTAGGTAAAAGTGTTGGGTTGTCTCCCAACAAGCGCTTTTTTTAATGCCTTTTAGCTAGGCATGATGATTTCAATGATGCTCGCATAGAAGATAAGAATTGAAACATGAAAAAAAGAGCATCATGAAGAATATGAATAGCCCATTTAAGCCTAACCCACTTCCTATGCATAGGGATTTTGTGAGCAAACAACTTATGGGAACAAGAATCAACTAGAATAAGAAGGCAAAACAAGCATAACTTCAAAACTTTGAACACATAGAGAGGAAATTTGATATTATTGCAATACCTACAAGCATATGTTCCTCTCTCATAATAATTTTCTGTATCATCATGAATGAATTCAACAATATAACTATCACATAAATCACTCTTTTCATGATCAACAAGCATATAAAACTTATTACTCTCCACATAAGCAAATTTCTTCTCATCAATAGAATAACATCGAAGTAAATTCATATTCATAATACTCAATCCATCACAAGGAACTACGAGGGGACCCCAAAGTTTCTACCGGAGAAAAACGTGCATCAAACGCTATGCATAGATTACCCCAATATCACCGCGGGAATCCGCGAGTTGAATGCCAAGACACATATCAAGTGAATCAATATGATACCCCAATTGTCACCTCAAGTATTCATACCGCAAGATATATATCATGTGTTCTCATCTCTGAATATTCAATCCGACAAGACAAAACTTCGAAGGGTAAAGATTCAATTCATCATAACAATAGTATAGAGGGTAGAAACATCATATCATCCATCTATATTAACAAAGCCCATGATATAGATCACGAGAGACAGTGAGATTAAACACATAGCTACTAGTACAAACCCTCAGCCCCGATGGTGAACTACTCCCTCCTAATCATGGTGGCCGCCGGGATGATGAAGATGGCCACCGGAGATGATCCCCCCCCCCCGGCAGGGTGCCGCAACGGGTCTAGATTGGTTTTCGGTGCCTATAGAGCCTTGCGGCGGCGGAACTTCTGATCTAGGTTAACTTCTGCGGGTTTTGGTATTTATATGATTTTTCAGAGTTGGAATCATGCGAAGATGGGCCTCGAGGTGAGCACAACCCACCGGGGCACGGACGGCCCACCAGGCGTGCCCTGGTGGGTTGTGCCCTCCTTGTGGCTCTTCTGGCCCTCCCACAAAGCTTCGGGGGTCTCTTTTGTTCCAAAAAAATTGTCAAAAAGTTTCGTCCAATTCCGAGAACTTTTATTTCTACACAAAAAATAACACCAGGAAGTTCTGCTGAAAACAGCGTCAGTCCGAGTTAGTTCCATGCAAATCATACCAAAACCATATAAATTTTTTGTAAACATGGCATGAATACTTCATAAATTATAGATACGTTGGAGACGTATTGAAAGTGCAACTATCCCTGGGTGGTTTTGGTAATTATTAATAACATATAGCTCATTGAGCTAATGCTATTTCAAGATAAATATTTCAAGAAAGCTCAATGAATGGCATGGCATGGATTAGGAATGTGGACCCCTCAAAATGCTAAGGACACATATTGGCTCAAGCTCAAGACTCTACTTTTTACTTTTAGTGATCCAAGATCACATTGAGTCCATAGGAAAAGCCAATACAAAAGGGGATGAGGTGTTGCTTAATGGCTTTCTTGCTCAAAATGCTTAGTGATATGATCCAAAACCCTCAACCACTTTCTCATATCCACATATGTCCCAAACCAAAAAGTCAAACTCGGCCCCATCGGTTTGATCTATCCGGCGCCACCGAGTTCACTTGACATAGCCATTGCCACAAACCCTAGTCACTTCGGTCTCACTGATAGGGATTTCGGTCTCACCGAGATGGGATTGCAAACTCTCTGTTTCCCTTCGTAACATTTCGGTCGACCCGAGATGAGCGATCGGTCCCACCGAATTCGCAATGCAAACTCTGTGTTTCCCTTTCCTAACGTTTCGGTCTCACCGAAATGAGCGATCCGGTCCCACCGAGTTTGCCTGACCAAGTCTCTGGTTAGCTTATTACCAAAATCAGCCCCACCGAGTTTGTGTAATCGGTCTCACCGAGATTACGTTATGCCCTAACCCTAATGAAATCGGTCCTACCGAGTTGACATGTCGGTCCCACCGAAAAGCCTAACGTTCACATTTTGAACTAAATCGGTCCGACCGAGTTTTCTGATTCGGTCCTACCGATTTTGGTGAATTGTGTGTAACGGATAGATTTTGTGTGGAGGCTATATATACCCCTCCACCCACTCTTCATTCATGGAGAGAGCCATCAGAACATGCCTACACTTGCAGCATACATTTTCTGAGAGAGAACCACCTACTCATGTGTTGAGACCAAGATATTCCATTCCAACCATATGAATCTTGATCTCTAGCCTTCCCCAGTTTTCTTTCCACTCAAATCATCTTTCCACCAAATCCAAATCTGTGAGAGAGAGTTGAGTGTTGGGGATACTATCATTTGAAGCACAAGAGCAAGGAGTTCATCATCAACACACCATCTAATACCTTTTGGAGAGTGGTGTCTCCTAGATTGGTTAGGTGTCACTTGCGAGCCTCCGTCAAGATTGTGGAGTTGAACCAAGGAGTTTGTACGGGCAAGGAGATCGCCTACTTCGTGAAGATCTACCCTAGTGAGGCAAGTCCTTCATGGGCGATGGCCATGGTGGGATAGACAAGGTTGCTTCTTCGTGGACCCTTCGTGGGTGGAGCCCTCCGTGGACTCGCGCAACCGTTACCCTTCGTGGGTCGAAGTCTCCATCAACGTGGATGTACGATAGCACCACCTATCGGAATCACGCCAAAAATCTCCGTGTCTACATTGCGTTTGCTCCCTCCAAACTCCTCCCTTTACCTTCATGTTCAATGTATTACATTCCGCTGCTATACTCTTAGACTTGCATGTGTAGGTTGATTGCTTGACTTGTGCTAAGTTGCTAAAATCTGCCAAGACTTAAAATTGGGAAAAGGCTAAATTTTTATTTGGTCAAGTAGTCTAATCACCCCCCTCTAGACATACTTTCGATCCTACAAGTGGTATCAGAGCTTTGGTCTCCATTTGCCTTGATTTCCATAGCTTTTGGTGATCATAGCCTTGGTTTCACAACCTAGGAGAGTATGGCGTCTAGTGAGGGAAATTACCACCGTAGAGGTCCTTATTTTGATGGTACTAATTTTGCTAGTTGGAAGCATAAGATGAAAATGCATATTCTTGGACATAACCCCGCCATTTGGGCTATTGTGTGTATTGGCTTGCAAGGTGAATTCTTTGATGTGTGAGAACCGAAACGTGAAGCTACCGCGGAAGAGTTGAAGATGCTGCAATACAATGCTCAAGCTTGTGATATTCTCTTCAACGGATTGTGCCCCGAAGAATTGAACAAAATCAGCCTTCTTGAGAATGCAAAGGAAATTTGGGATACTTTGATTGATATGCACGAAGGTACCAACTCCGTCAAGGAATCCAAATTGGATGTGCTTCAAATTCAACTTGACAAGTTCAAAATGAAGGATGGTGAAGGTTTCGCTGAAATGTACTCTAGGCTTGCTCTCATCACAAATGAGATTGCCGGCTTAGGAAGTGAAGAGATTACCGATAGATTCATCATCAAGAAGATTCTAAGAGCCTTGGATGGAAAATATGATACCGTGTGCACATTGATCCAAATGATGCCCAATTACAAAGATCTCAAGCCTATGGAAGTCATTGGAAGAATTGTTGCTCATGAGATGTCACTCAAGGTAAGGAAGAGCTTCACAACAAGTCAAGTGGTGCTTACAAAGCCTCATGTTATGCTCCCACATCTTCAAGTGAGAAATAAACCTTCAATGTGGAATTGAGCCTAATGATGAAGAACTTCAACAAGTTCTACAAGAGTAGAAGCAAGGAAAGAAGTTCCAAGTCAAGGTCCTACAATGACAAAAGATCTTCTAGTCGTGAGCGAAATTGCTACAATTGTGGAAGACCCGGACACTACTGCAATGAGTGTACGACTCCCTACAAAAGAAGAGAAGATTCTCCCAAGAGAAGAAGTAGAAGAGAAGAATCACCATCTAGAGAGAGAAGGAGTAGAGATGACCGTTATGAACGAAGAACATCATGGAGAAGCAAGGATTCGGAAAGGAGGGACAAGTCATCAAGGAGCTACACAAAATGAAGACATCAAGCTCATGTTGGTGAATGGGTATCCGGCTCCGACTCCGACCATCACTCCGAAAGAAGTTATCACTCTGACTCCGAATATACTCAAGATGAAGGTGTTGCCGGTCTAGCACTTGTGTCAACCAACTCCTATGACATATTAGACTCTCCAAATGAAGGAATTGGAAGATGCTTCATGGCTAAAGGCCCAAAGGTATCACACCCCGAGTATGCTTGTCGGTGGAAAACGACACCTATGGAATCACTGGGATCCCTTCTACGGTTGGCGGGCGCGGGGTTGTGCAAAGAGCAGCTCTGGCGGTCAGCACAAGGATCGTTTACCCAGGTTCGGGCCGCAAGGATGCGTAATACCCTAGTCCTGCTTTGGTGTATATATCTGAGTGTTCTTGAGCTCTTGAACTAGCTACGGTGCGTGCGTCGTCCAAAAGATTCGAATCCTTCTCCTGTACGCCTCGGGCCTCCTTTTATAAACAAAAGGGGTCACCACAGTGGCACACAGGAGGTGGAAAGGTATACAGTGGTTCAGTTTATCCTCTGGCACCGTCGGATAAACGCATTTAATGCGCTGCCGACGTGCCCCTCTTGCTTTATCGGGGACAGCGAGGAAGCTCGTCCCAGCTGTCGCCGCCTCGCATGGCTCCGACACGCGTCTGAGCTGATGAGGCGTTGTAGCGCCACGTTGGCTGGCTGCTGACCTGGCGCGGTGGCAGAGTCTTCACGAAGATTTGCATTGCACCATGCAGGTGCTTCCTGGGTTGGCCTGGAGGCCATGCGTCGCCACGCAGGTGCCTGTCCAGCTGGTTGGGCTGGCAGCTGTATGGGAACGACGGTGGAGTCTTGGTATACGTGGGCCTGGCCGTGGCCCCGCAAGCGTCCTCGGCAAGGGTCTTGCCGGGGCCCCAGCAAGGGTCTTGCCGCAACATCGCGGTCGTCCCCGGCAAGGATCTTGCCGGGGGTCTTGTGGATTTCCTCGGCAAGGATCTTGCCGAGGATCGTCGTCTTCTGCTCCTCATCTGATCTTGTGTGCTTAGGATCTTCACAAAGATGTGCATGCCACCATGGAGATGCCTCCCGAACCTTGGTTCCAATGTGGTTGATGGTGTTGGGAACCTTGGGCTCAAGGGTGGTGCGCTCCATTGGTGTTGGGCAAGTTGCCCCGGCAAGGCTCTTGCCGGGGCTGCGGAGGCCGCCTCGACAAGGGCCTTTCCGGGGGAGTCCACCTCGCCCTCTTGTTCTTTGTGTCTCTGGTCTTGGCGTTGCTTTGTCCGTCTTGTGCCTTTGGCTTCTCTCCTCTGCCCTTCTTAGTGTGGCCGCGGGCGCGGCTCTGACTGCCTATGCAGAAGTAAAGGGGTAAAAAGGAGAGCCCCTACTTTTGTACGCCGACAGGAGCCCCCGGGCCTGGGCCACACATAACCGCAACACGTTGTTGGGCCGGGCCCAGAATAGTGCGCGGGCAAGCGGGGCGGATTTTTACCGCAGTAACTCCCTCGCCCGTCGCGCTTCCCCAGGACCCGCGTTGAATGCACGACGTGGAGGGTCGGGCGTGACGTGGGGGTCGTGTGTGGGGCGGTTCTTGCCCTCATGCAGCACATCGCGGTAAATGGTAACGAAGCGGCCCGCGCCTTCCCCATAGAAAAGGAGAAACCGCAGGCGCGACGCCCATTTACCCTCTGTGCCTTCTCTGATCTCGGAACCGCCGCCCCTTCCTTCTTCCTTCTCAAGCTCTTGCTACCGCTCGCCATCGGCGCGCTTTCCTCGCCCTCAACCTCACCTCTTCCCTGGTCGTCATGGCGCCCAAATCCAGCAGAGGCAAGGGAGTGGCGGAGGACGTCGGGGAGAGGGGGATGCTGGAGAGCAAGCTGGCGGTGCTCCGGATGCAGCTTGCCTACTTCCCCCCAACGGTCGATGCAGTCCACCTCCGGGATTACTTGAGGCCCTTGTGGGGGAGGAAGACGACTGGCCATCCGGCCACGCACATCATCCCTGCTGATTTCGCCAAGCCCGGCCCGAATCGGTACCCCATCTTCGTTGACTACTTCTCCTATGGGCTCTGCCCCCCTTTTTCTGATTTCTTCAACGATGTCATGCACACCTATGGTTTCCATCTCCTTGATTTCATGCCAAACGCGGTGGCGTGCATGGCTTTCTTTGCTCATCTCTGCGAGGGCTTCGCCGGCGTGCTCCCTAGCACGGCGCTCTTCCGCCACTACTTCTATCTCCGCATTCAGGCGGGGGGGGGCATCTCCGGCTGCGTCACCTGGATCCCATGGACCCAGGAGAAAGGGACGTAACCGGAGGGCACCCAGAAGGAGAGGTGGGAGGAGTGGCGGAGCCGGTGGTTGGATCGAGGAAAAAGATCCGCAGGAGTTCTGCCAAGTTCACCAGAGACCGCCGGTCCGCCGTAAGGATTGGAGCGACGTCGATGCCAATGACGAGAAGCTCATGATCACCACCACCAGGATCCTCCGCCTTGCCGAGGCCGGGCTCACCCTTGAGATGATTGGGGCGGATTTCATCCGACGCCGAATCGCTCCACTGCACAACAAGGGGAGGCCTTGGCTCTTCACGAACGCGGCTGACATCATGAGGCTTCGCCCCGACCTGAAGCACAACTTCACGGTGATGGGGCATGCCCATTTCTGCCGGAGGCTTTTTCAGCTTGACGTGAATAGCGACAGCAGGGCGGAGAGGAGTGGCAGGGCTGCAAAGGCTCGCAAGACCGCCAAGGGGCCTCTGTTTGGGTTGCCAACGGGGGTGGTCCCGCTGAGCAACAATTCTCGCCAAACCGACATCATCACCATGATGCCGGACTTCAACGCGCACGGCCTGGACCCAAGTTGGGCCGAGCTGGAGGCGGAGCGGGTGCAGGAGTTCTTCGATAATCTGTCGGAGAAGTATGTTCGCGAAGAGCCGCTGCTCATTGAGGACACCACGAAAGAAGAGCTGGATTATATCGCCGCCAGGGCGGCGGAGGCGGCGCTTTCCCGGGAGGCCGGCAATGCTGGCCATGAGGAGGACGAGGCCGACTTGGCCGCGGAGGAGAAAGAGGTCGCCCAGTGGGTGAAGGCTGCCGGGGAGGCTAGCAGTGCCAACACCGAGGCCCCCCTAAATGAAGATGTGGACGAGGAGTCGACCGAGGAAGAGGTCGAGGCCACCGATCCTCCGGCCGTGGGAAAAAGATGCGTCCTGTGCCGAGCTGGCTCTGGCGAGCCGGTCCGGCCCGACAGGACCATACAGCGGCAACAGGTCCAGGAGCAGTCCGCGCGCCAGACGAGGGCCGTGGCAGTGAGGAAAGCAGTGAAGGTCCCGGTGGCGAAGAAGAAGGCGGCTGCCTCTTCTTTGTCCAAGCGTCGCCGGACCCCATCTCCTTCTCCTCCTCTCGCCGATGTCGACACGGAGGTCATCTTTGATTTTGGGTCCCTCAGCCCAAGGAGGAAGAGGAAACCAGTGGAAGAGGAGGAGGTGGAGGAGGAGTGACTATCTTGCCCCACTCCCGCATTATCCCCTGACTTTACTCCTGTGTCATCTTCCCTTGACCCGGTGTTGTCTTCGCAGGGACACGGAGACGCTGGCGCAGAGGGTGGCGAAGAGAGCCAAGGCCTCGACGGGCGACAAGGCCCCGGTGGGTATTTCGAGTACGCCGCTGGTGGTAGGCAGCAGCCCGGAGAGCAGCCCTCGACGCAGCCCCCGCTTCAGCCCCCAGCGTGAGTCCACCACTCACTCCTCAATTGATGAAACTTGGGGTGTGAATCTTCGATGCTGATCTTGCCGGGTTCCGTAGGAGAAGAACGGCAGCAGCAGGAGCCGCCGAGGGCTACCCCCAAATTGCCTCCCCCCTCGACGACGACGCCCCGAGGGGCGTCCCCGGCAAGGGCATCCACCGCCGAGCCCATGCCCATGGAGGAGGAGGAGGAGATGAACTTGGGTGCCGGCGGTTCCACCCCGACAACGAACGTTGGCGGGGAGGGCGCCACTTCTTCCCAGCCTAGTGCGGGTAAGTTTGCTCACTTCCCGTCCCTGTCCTTCCTTCTTCTTTTGAACTTTGGTCTTGGCTTTGCCTCATCCTCCTCTTGGCATCTAGGCGCCTCCTCGGCGGACCAGGAGAACATCGGCACTATTATCGAGGAGGTCGCCAGGGATGCTGAGGCCGAGGCCAACAAGATCGTCGCCGAGGAGGCCGCCAAGACCGCCGACAAGGACGCCGCCAAGGGGCCGGCAGGGGTGCTGTCGAGGGGGCCGACAAGGCCGCTGCCGAGAAGGGGGCGGTTGACGACCAACCTGCCTCCTCCGTTGCCTCTGGCTCGGGCAAGTACCTGAAGGTGAGCGACGACCTGTTCGTCCACCTCCCATGGACGGCGAGCACCAGGGCGCCCACCGAGGGGGAGGTTTTCGACGATGAGCTGCTTGCTGCCGCCGGGCTTGAGGTTGTTGACGAACCGAGCGCCGGTGGCGGCGGTTCCCAAGAAGAGCGGCTCCTCCAGGGCATGAGCGCCAACTTCCAGAAGCTCCAGTCGCTTCACCGTGCCCGCCTAGACAAAGCCAAGTCCAGGATGGCGGCGGTGCAGAAGGCGGAGGCGGACCTCGAGGGGCGCGTTACCGAGATGCAGGCTTGGTTCCGCCAGGCCCACGAGGAGCTGAAGGTTGCCCAGGACCTGCTGGCCAAGCGCAAACTGGAGCTTGTCATGAAGCAGTCCGACATCGAGAAGGCTCAAGAGAGGGCGAGGGAACAGGCCGCCAAGGACGAGGCCGCTCGGCACCAGCACCAGGCCGTGTTGAACTCCCAGGAGGAGGATCTTTCATCTCGTGAGGAGAAGCTCGCCGCGACACTCCGCGGAAAAGATGAGGAGGTCGAGAAGCTTGTCGTGCAACGGACCCAGGAGCTGGAGCAGAGGCACAAGGAGGCACTCGATACCCAGTCCTTGGTCCACGCCGGCAAGGTGAAAGAGCTGGAGGTGGAGCGGGATGGGCTGAAGGAACAGGCTTTGAAGGTGGCGAAGGAGAAGGACATGCTCAACGGTGCCTTGGTGGAGGCGCAGGGCGCAGTCCTTGGCAAGGCTGAGCAGCTCTCCAAGGCCAACGACTCCATCAAACACCTTAAGCTAAAGCTGGAGGGTCTCGAGGGGACGCTCTCGGAGGTCAGGGCCCGGGAGGAGACCCTGACCAAGAATCTGGAGAAGGAGAGGCAGCTGCGGAAGGATGAGGCCGCCAACCACGAGGATTTTGTGAAGGGCGAGAACCTCTGCATCAGCCGCCTCGCCGACGTCGCCGGCAGGATCACCACGAAGCTGGCTGCCATGAGGATGCCAAACGTGAGGTACGCCCTGGAGCCAAACGTGAGTCCTAACGCCAAGCTGACCCTGTTCTTCGAGGGTGTTCTCGGGGCCTTGGAGCAGTTTCGCTCCAACTGGGCGGCCTCTTTGGCCGATGAGGCCCGGAGGCTTTGCCGGGGTGCCATGACCAAGGTCCTCACCAAGGAGGCGTACTGGAACCCTGACCTCGACTTCAACGCCACGCTGGAGAACTTGCCGGAGGGCATGGATCTCGCGGTGCTCGAGGAGTTCGGAGGATCGAGGCCAGCGCCGGGACTAGGCACCCCGTTCTTAATCGCCGCTGCGAGTTCAGGACCAAGACAGTTTTATCTTAAGTTAGAACCGCAGCAACAATTGATGTAATATAACTCTGCAGTGCTTTTGAAACGATGCATGTTATTTTCCCGTTTGATCTCCCTTTGTATGTCCACCCTACGTTAATCGGGTAGGCTTGCCGGCGCGTAAACCCAGGCCGCGGCGCCTTGAGGGCGAATCCCCAATGGCCTACCGGGTGTGCTTGTTGCGAGGCAAACCACCTCACTTCTCTTAACGCGGCCACTCGAACTATCGAGCGGACTCAAGACAGAACGAGAGCGTTGCCAATTGCAGAAGGTCACCCTGCCGTTCTCGACGCAGCCCCTCGAACTGTTGAGCGGACTCGAAACAGAACGAGGGCGTTGCCAATAGTGGCAGGGCCCCATTGCGTAGGTTTTCCATACACAGGGCAAGATTGTCGAGGATGATAACCTTACATATAAAAAGGAACTGCTCAAAGTTTTGCATGACTTAGCTTTTCTACCGCTGCGTGAGCGTTCACTGCATCCACCGATGATGCCGCTTGTTCGGTCGTCTTCTTCCTTGGGGTGACGACTACGATGAAGACGTTGTTTCAGCTAGACCAGATTTCGACAACTGCGTCCCCTACCTGGCGCACCAAAGATGTCGGTGGAAAACGACACCTATGGAATCACTGGGATCCCTTCTACGGTTGGCGGGCGCGGGGTTGTGCCAAGAGCAGGTCTGGTAGTCAGCACAAGGATCATTTACCCAGGTTCGGGCCGCAAGGATGTGTAATACCCTAGTCCTGCTTTGGTGTATATATTTGAGTGTTCTTGAGCTCTTGAACTACCTACGGTGCGTGCGTCGTCCAAAAGATCCGAATCCTTCTCCTGTATGCCTCGGGCCTCCTTTTATAGACAAAAGGGGTCGCCACAGTGGCACACAGGAGGTGGAAAGGTATAAAGTGGTTAAGTTTATCCTCTGGCACCGTCGGACAAACACATTTAATGCGCTGCCGACGTGCCCCTGTTGCTCTATCGGGGACGGCGAGGAAGCTCGTCTCAGCTGTCGCCGCCTCGCCTGGCTCCGACGCGCGTCCGAGCCAATGAGGCGTCGTAGCTCCACGTTGGCTGGCTTCTGAGCTAGCACGGTGGCAGAGTCTTCACGAAGATCTACATGCCACCATGCAGGTGCTTCCTGGGTTGGCCTGGAGGCCATGCATCGCCACGCAGGTGCCTGTCCAGCTGGTTGGGCTGGCAGCTGTATGGGAACGGCGGTGGAGTCTTGGTATACGTGGGCCTGGCCGTGGCCCCGCAGGCGTCCTCGACAAGGGTCTTGTCGGGGCCCCGGCAAGGGTCTTGCCGCGGCATCGCGGTCGTCCCCGACAAGGATCTTGCCGGGGGTCTTGTGGATTTCCTCGGCAAGGATCTTGCCGAGGATCGTCGTCTTCTGCTCCTCATCTGATCTTGTGTGCTTAGGATCTTCACAAAGATGTGCATGCAACCATGGAGATGCCTCCCGAACCATGGTTCCAATGTGGTTGATGGTGTTGGGAACCTTGGGCTCAAGGGTGTGTGCGCTCCGTTGGTGTTGGGCAAGTTCCCCGGCAAGGCTCTTGTCGGGGCTGCGGAGGCCGCCCCAGCAAGGGCCTTGCCGGGGGAGTCCACCTCGCCCTCTTGTTCTTTGTGTCTATGGTCTTGGCGTTGCTTTGTCCGTCTTGTGCCTTTGGCTTCTCTCCTCTGCCCTTCTTAGTGTGGCCGCGGGCGTGGCTCTGACTGCCCGTGCACAAGTAAAGGGGTAAAAAGGAGAGCCCCTACTTTTGTACACCGACAATGTTGATTTCAATAGTGATGAAGATGATTTGCTAGGAGATGATGATTTACTTGTTGACAACTCTAGTTATGAAAACTATGATGAACTTTCTATTAGTCATGCTAATCAAGATAAAATGAATGACGATGATAAGAAGGAGATTGAGCATCTAACTAAAGAACTAAACACTCTTAAGTTAGCTCATGAAACTACCTTGGAAGATCATCGAGAACTTTTAAAGACTCATGAGAAGCTACGCTTTGAAAAGCTCAACCTTGAGCAAGATTATGGTTTCTTAAAAGCAATCAATGATGATCTTCGCAAGAAAAGTTCTTACGTTGCCAAGCGTTTACTCTTGTCTACTTACATGCCACAAGTTAAATCTAGCAACAAGAGTAAGAAAGATTCTTCTTCTAGTAGTAACAACAATCATGCTAAATCCAATATTGTTGCTTCTAGTAGTTCTCTTGATTCCACTAATGATTCTCTTAGCCAATTTACACTTGAGCAAGAAAATAGCTTATTGAAGGGAATTATAGAGAAAGGTGTTTCCAAGCAAGCAAGGAAGGCACCGGAAGAATCAAGGTGTTGGTTTTGAGCGAAAGTTCAATGCCAATGGAGTTGAGTGGGAAGAGGATCAATACCCCAAGACGAAGTTTGTTCCTCAACAAGAGAAGTATGATCCTACTTCTTTCGAAGGGACACAAACTCAAGATGATCTTCCACCACAAGACTACATCAAGTTCTACTTCATCAAGTACGACTACAACTCCAAGGATTCCCATGAAGATGATGTGGATCCCGAAGACAAGGAACTAGAGAGTTCTTGAGGGTGACTCCGCCAACATACTTCACTCATTAACCTTAAAAAAACATACTTCACTGATGAGGACATCAATACAATTATTACACCCACAGGCCCTGCTGCTATACATACTGGACCAATTACTAGAGCTCGCGCACGCCAATTAAATTACCAGGTACTTTCGTTTCTTGCTAATGATTCTAATGTTCATGAGAATATGATGTTGCCTAAATTGGATACATTTGTTTTGCTTACAAATGAAGGGCCTAGCTTTGAGAAGGATGAACATTGGAGCAAGAACAAGCATGGAGATGATGGCATGCGCATGGGGAACAAGAACGGAGTTACAAGTGATGATTTCAGGACGTTGAAGCCACCATAATGCGTGCATGAAGCCTTGGACGAAATATACAAGATGCTACTTCATAACTTTCGTCCAGAGGCTATTCTAGGTGCTGCGTCACCTTATTATTGGGCCAGGCCCATGTAATTTCGAAATACATAAGTATAGGCTGTTTTTAGAGTCCGTATGTGTGGGGAAACAAGAGATAGGGTTGGTTTCGGACCCCTTCCTCAAGGGCCACGAAATTCCCCCCTCTTCCTCCATATATACAGCCCTTAGGGCGTCGTTTAGACTTTGGGTTTTGTTTAGATTAAAAGTTCGCCATAGCTGCAACTT
>NC_057814.1:344490077-344497094 GCF_018294505.1 Triticum aestivum
TAATTAATTAAGATAATTAATTAACTTATTTAATCATGTTAATATTAATTAATTAAAGTTAATTAATCCTAATGAATTAATCTAATTAACCTGTTAGTTTAATTAAACAGAATTAGTTTAATTAAACCCTAATTAACCTAACAGAGTATGACACGTGGGTCCCACTGGACCCACACGATAGTTTGACCCAGTCAACCCCTGTTGACTGCTGATGTCAGCATGACATCATGCTGATGACATAAATCCATTTTCGAATTAATTTAAATAATTAGTTAAGTTCCAGAAATTAATAAAATCTTTAGAAAATCATATCTTTTAATCCGTAACTCGGATTAAAATATTTTCAACATGAAAGTTGCTCAGAACGACGAGACGAATCCAGATACGCAGTCCGTTCGTCCACCACACCTCCCTAACCTATCGAACTCGCAACTTTCCCCCTCCGGTCCGTCTGTCCGAAAACGCGAAACATCGGGAATACTTCCCGGATGTTCCCCCCTTCGCCGGTACCACCTACTGTCGCGTTAGGACACACCTAGCACCGCTCATTGTCATGTCACGCATCGTCATGCTTATGTTTGCATTGTATTTACTGTTTCTTCCCCCTCTTCTCTCCGGTAGACTACGAGACCGACACTGCTGCTGCCCAGTTCGACTACGGAGTCGACGACCCCTCCTACTTGCCAGAGCAACCAGGCAAGCCCCCCCCCCCTTGATCACCAGATATCGCCTATTCTTCTCTATACTGCTTGCATTAGAGTAGTGTAGCATGTTACTGCTTTCCGATATCCTATCCTGATGCATAGCCTATCCTTGCTACTACTGTTGTTACCTTAACCTGCAATCCTACATGCTTAGTATAGGATGCTACTTACCATCAGTGGCCCTACATTCTTGTCCGTCTGCTGTGCTATACTATCGGGCCGTGATCACCTGGGCGGTGATCACGTGTATATACTTATATACTATATACATGACACATGTGATGACTAAAGTCGGGTCGGCTCGAAGGAGTACCCGCAAGTGGATCTTTGTGGCGGAGCGACAGGGCAGGTTGAGACCGCCTAGGTGAGAGGTGGGCCTGGCCCTGGTCGACGTTCGCGGTTACTTAACACGCTTAACGAGATCTTGGTATTTGATCTGAGTCTGGCCATTTGGTCTATACGCACTAGCCATCTACGCGGGAGTAGTTATGGGTATCCCGACGTCGTGGTATCAGCCGAAGCCTTCGTGACGTCAGCGACTGAGTGGCGCGCCGTGTTGGACCGCTTTGACGTAACCGCCGTGATCGTGTGGGTTGCTAGGTCTGCTCGCGGTCGCGTTCGCAACGTGCAGGTGTGCATAGGGCGATGGGCCCAGACCCCTGCGCGCTTAGGATTAGACCGGCGTGCTGACCGCTCTGTTGTGCTTAGGTGGGGCTGCGACGCGTTGATCTTACGAGGCCGGGCATGACCCAGAAAAGTGTGTCCGGCCAAATGGGATCGAGCGTGTTGGGTTATGTGGTGCACCCCTGCAGGGAAGTTTATCTATTCGAATAGCCGTGTCCCTAGGTAAAAGGACGACCCGGAGTTGTACCTTGACCTTATGACAACTAGAACTGGATACTGAATAAAATACACCCTTCTAAGTGCCAGATACAACCCGGTGATCGCTCTCTAACAGGGCAACGAGGAGGGGATCGCCGGGTAGGATTATGCTATGCGATGCTACTTGGAGGACTTCAATCTACTCTCTTCTACATGCTGCAAGATGGAGATGGCCAGAAGCGTAGTCTTCGACAGGACTAGCTATCCCCCTTCTATTCTGGCGTTCTGCAGTTCAGTCCACTGATATGCCCCGTTACACATATACCCATGCATATGTAGTATAGCTCCTTGCTTGCGAGTACTTTGGATGAGTACTCACGGTTGCTTCTCTCCCTCTTTTCCCCCTTTCCTTTCTATCTGGTTGTCGCAACCAGATACTGGAGCCCAGGAGCCAGACGCCACCGTCGACGACGACACCTACGACACTGGAGGTGCCTACTACTACGTGCAGGCCGCTGACGACGACCAGGAGTAGTTAGGAGGATCCCAGGCAGGAGGCCTGCGCCTCGTTCGATCTGTATCCCAGTTTGTGCTAGCCTTCTTAAGGCAAACTTGTTTAACTTATGTCTGTACTCAGATATTGTTGCTTCCGCTGACTCGTCCGTGATCGAGCACTTGTATTCGAGCCCTCGAGGCCCCTGGCTTGTATTATGATGCTTGTATGACTTATTTATGTTTTAGAGTTGTGTTGTGATATCTTCCCGTGAGTCCCTGATCTTGGTCGTACACATTTGCGTGCATGATTAGTGTACGGTCAAATCGGGGGCGTCACAAGTTGGTATCAGAGCCGACTGCCTGTAGGAATCCCCCTTTCCAACTCCTTGGCCGAAGTCGAGTCTAGTCATTGAAAAACTTTTACTAACATGGCTGTGTGGCTTACGGGCCCACGTCGCCATTGGGTGGTATTAGGATCTTTTATTCCTCGTCTATACTCTGGGACTCTGATCTCTCTTCTATTCGGGTTAAGTGAGTTTTGCTAAATCTAACATTAGGATCTCGTTATCGCTTTCACCCGGAGAGCCCCTTATTACTGATGATCGTCTGCTGCACGTGAAGACCCTGAAGATACTCTCCGCTGATAACCCGAGAACTTGTGTTCATCGCTTTTACAATTCCCTTTCATCGATGAACTCCTATGGATAACCACGTATACTCGCAATTCATACAATGTTTCCCAGTTGATCTTGTTACTACAAGATACCCCGTAATGCTCTCTGTTGTTCCAAGAATCCTTTGAGCTTACTGCTATGCTGTTCTTTGACACCTGAATACCCCTACGGATAATTCTCGCACTTACCGAGTATCCGCTCATCCCCAGTTGAATTCAAGTATATCACAAAAGTGTTCAGAATACCATTCGATCTTCCGAAAATTCTCAGGAGCCTATTGCTCTTGAAATTCTTGCTTACTAGCATTATGATTAATCCCATAAGTCTCGAAATCTTATTGGCACCCTTTGTCATTACCTTTTTGAGTCCATTGATTCAATATGTTGCGAATGCTCGCAATCCTCAATCAGATCCTAGAATTCATTCTTCCGGCTCAGACATCTTTAACATGAGCTGGATCTCGACCAATCAAATCGTCATCGATTGTACCCCTAAGGCTATTCAACTTATCCATCCCTAATCAGGGCATTGCTTCTAATCCCTTGTCTTGGAATTCATAATTCCTTTGCATTTGAGCTTTTGAGTTAGTCAGTTGTTTCTATAATCAGATCTCCTTGCATTCTTCTTCCTCTGGTTGAGTACCGATGCTCACATCAGATCCCTTGTGGACCATCGGTTCCTTTGTTGGATTTTATCCGACAGTGTCCTCCATATTCAAATAACCTTGTGAGCCTTTCCACGGATATATAAAGCCTTTGGTAAATTGTATCCTCTGCTTTCTCAACCATGCCCTATTTTCGAGCTGGTGATATTTACTATTGAAGCTTGTGGTATATGTTTTCACGATACCCCGATGGGTTGAACATATGCCTTCCTTAATATGTGTGAACTCGAAAGTTTTCACGAGTCATACTCTTCTGGTATTTTGCCAGATAAAATTTCAACACTACAACTTCTTTGAAAGTGAGAAGTGAATGAAAGGTTATGCATTGGAGAAGTGGGAGTCGACCTTGAACTTTGTGTTCATGCCCATGGACACGATGTAGATCTTATCATTAAAGCTTCTCTTACATTAATTATTCCTTTGGTATAAGTTCATTTTATATCTGGGATCTGGCTTTTTGCAATCGTGGCTCCGACCATGCTCTCCTTTAAATACCATTTCCTGTGCAAGTTTAAGCACTTGTCTTCTACAGAGCAATACCACAGTCCAACCTCTACTTTGATCTGTCGTCGAGTATTACCCCCTGGTATCTCGAGATCATCACGAAACAACATAACTGCTTATGAGTTCTTCATCAAGTACTACATTCTCACCGATTCCAATCCCCCTCGGGTTCTGAGTTATTAAACACTCAAAGACACTGATAACTGAACCGAGTCCGCACTACGGTTCAATAACTCTAAGTAATCTTCGTTGCTTATGAGTTTATTAATCCTTCAAGTCATTCCTAGCCTGATCGGCTATATCATTATCGTATTAAATTTTAACTGTGCTACCTGGCCCTTAACCCCGGAGCACAACTTTCGATGATGAGCTAAGCTTACGCCGATCTTCCTCTCATACCATTTCACCTGGAACAACAAGCTTGATTTCAAGCGTGTGTCCTACCCATGGTTCCAATAACCGTCTGCTTCATCATTCCTTTGACTTGATGTCGTCGCTGATTGATTACATCTTCATGAAATCTCTCGACAAATGTGTCGTGATCATCATCAACCTTATGCGCTCTTCCAGGATATCGATTGAGTTCATGATGAGAAATACCATCCTTGCCCTCGATGATCTGTGTTATCATCGACCACTTTATTGCCTTCCCACCAACACAAGCTTGTTCGTGTTTGGTGTTATACCTTGAGTTCCTTGCTATCCAGCAATTGTTCTTCTTTACCTTGGAGTATTACCATCTTTTATGTCAAGTATGTCGTAAGAATTTCACCACCTCGCATGACATCTTGGTACAGTGATACTTCTCCCCATCACCATTCTTCTTGGTCCCCGTGTTGTTTCTAAAAGGAATACCAACAAATGGTCTGTGATGTGTAAATTCTAAACTTCTAGCAACCCTATTGCTTTGAAGTTATTGGTCTATAGTTTCATTCTACGTCTATGGCTTAATGAATCATCATTCGAACATTGCTCGTGCTACCTAGCCCATATTTCGGGTGCACATTTCAACCAATGTTTAACTGTGTATGTTTTCCTCGAGCATACATCATTAAGTCATTCGATCTAGCTAATGTTATCTCCTTGTTCACATAGTGGTGGAAATCCATCTTTTGGAAATCTCAATGGATTGTCGCCGAGTCAAGCAGTCACCTCCTCACCTCTCCTTGATTTAATTATGAACCCTTGTTCGGAACTCGCTTCCATAGATCATCTCCCGAGAATCTTCGATGTCGTTTCGACAATTTGTGTTGCACCTTTTCTTCTCAGGCCTCCTAAGTCTGAGTTATCCTGACACCAATCAGATCTGAATCTCGGTCAGATATGATGGTTGGAACATATTTCCAAGAGTTATAACATTGGCCTATTTATGACCCAGTAAGGTGATGATACCCAGCACACCTGGCGGGAGGCCCTATTGTTATAAGTTTTTTTTCCTTTTAGCAAGGTTAGCTGTTCTTCCATGAGGAAATTGTAAGACTTATTCTATAAGTTGTTCCTGATGGATCCTTTTTTTGTTTCCAAAGTCTGATCTTCCCCTGTTGACCATGTCAATGCTATCTCGAAGCATGTCTATGGTACTCCGATTTTCAATAGGAACATTTGAAGCCCAATGCTAAATGTTTCCTGCTCAATTATCCAAACACCGTTGTATGGGTAATGTCATGAAATTTCTCTCCCCTACCTAAAGAGTTTTCTACATTATATCCTGTCATGAATATCATGCTCAGCTTGTCCTTGGGAAGGATATAACCTTGAAATATGTGTTTAAACACATTTTCCTTTCCATTCTTCTGTTTAATCTGATAATCATATTTTCCTTTCCATTGTGTGGTTTAACCTTTCTGGTGAACTATATGATCTAAGCAGTAATATTCTCCCGCTTATGTAAACACCTCGGTGTACAACTTTGTCAGTAAGACCCTGTTATTATTGTTGGTGACATTTCGGTAACCACCGATGGACGAGAACTTTGCCTAATGGTCCGCCTCGTTTCAACGAGCAGGAAAATGGTTCTCTGCGTCCCTCGCCCTTGGTACCGACGATGTTGCTGACATATAACTGACAGGCTACCCTCTGTCATGCCTTGCTATCATGATCGTGCAAGATGTCACCGCCCTTCCTACTTTTAACCCACATGGTGGGCCCATAACCCACAGTTTCACAGGATCGAAACCTGACTCTTATGTACACCCCCTGTTTCCAAGGTTGTTCCTCGCACCTGGCCTCGTATGTAATTCACGAGCCACCTTCAGGTCTGATATCGGACACAATACTTATTCCCGTTGCTTTGACCCTTTCACGCCCTATAACAGGCATCGAACGATTGCCTGCCCGCTCGAAACTTCCCAGGTTACCTCCTTACTTTGCTCTCGAAATTTTCTTAAGTTTCGATACGAGGGTTACTTTTCGCCACCTTCCTCGATGTTGTCGACCCGATAGACAACCTTGTCGAGGCCCCTTCTCCCAGAATGCCCACCCCTTATTCTTTCGTAAGTACGATGGAGTTCCTGAAGAAAGGACGCCGACTTCATCATGATGACCGAAGCAGAGAAATGGAGACATCAATGTATTGGACCAACCTCTTCCAGAAGTGCAAGCCAGGATGAGAAGACCCGCTAGATTCGTTACCAAACCTTCCCCCCTTACTCCCCTCTTAAATCTCGGGACGAGATTTCTTGTAGTGGAGGAGAATTGTGACGCCCGGATAATTAAGCTACAGTGATCCCCCGCTAATGATGCCATGTCACCGCGGTTACTGTTGATAAACTCTCGATAGTTCAGAACTGAAACAAATTCAAAATTTAAATAAAAGCAAACAATAAAAGTTTTCAAATATTAAAACTAAAATCTTCGGAGTGAACCAAATATTCCATAACTAATTATGGAGGTGAACCAACATTTTTATAAAGTGGTTTAATGCCCTTGAATAATTAAAACAATAGCTAAGACATTAATTAAATGCCTTTTATAAATATTAAATTGTTAAACTATTTTATCTTGGACCTAAGATAATTGTGGCAGTGGCATAATTGCTAATGCTAATTTAGGGGCTAATTAACTATTTTATAAAACTAAAATATAAAATGAAACTGATATAAAACAGAAAGGTTTTTAAAAGTAAGACAAAACAAATGGAGTTAAGTAAAAAAAA
>NC_057814.1:344498428-344504747 GCF_018294505.1 Triticum aestivum
AATAATTAATTAAGATAATTAATTAACTTATTTAATCATGTTAATATTAATTAATTAAAGTTAATTAATCCTAATGAATTAATCTAATTAACCTGTTAGTTTAATTAAACAGAATTAGTTTAATTAAACCCTAATTAACCTAACAGAGTATGACACGTGGGTCCCACTGGACCCACACGATAGTTTGACCCAGTCAACCCCTGTTGACTGCTGATGTCAGCATGACATCATGCTGATGACATAAATCCATTTTCGAATTAATTTAAATAATTAGTTAAATTCCAGAAATTAATAAAATCTTTAGAAAATCATATCTTTTAATCCGTAACTCGGATTAAAATATTTTCAACATGAAAGTTGCTCAGAACGACGAGACGAATCCGGATACGCAGTCCGTTCGTCCACCACACCTCCCTAACCTATCGAACTCGCAACTTTCCCCCTCCGGTCCGTCTGTCCGAAAACGCGAAACATCGGGAATACTTCCCGGATGTTCCCCCCTTCGCCGGTACCACCTACTGTCGCGTTAGGACGCACCTAGCACCGCTCATTGTCATGTCACGCATCGTCATGCTTATGTTTGCATTGTATTTACTGTTTCTTCCCCCTCTTCTCTCCGGTAGACTACGAGACCGACACTGCTGCTGCCCAGTTCGACTACGGAGTCGACGACCCCTCCTACTTGCCAGAGCAACCAGGCAAGCCCCCCCCTTGATCACCAGATATCGCCTATTCTTCTCTATACTGCTTGCATTAGAGTAGTGTAGCATGTTACTGCTTTCCGATATCCTATCCTGATGCATAGCCTATCCTTGCTACTACTGTTATTACCTTTACCTGCAATCCTACATGCTTAGTATAGGATGCTAGTTACCATCAGTGGCCCTACATTCTTGTTCGTCTGCTATGCTATACTATCGGGCCGTGATCACCTGGGCGGTGATCACGGGTATATACTTATATACTATATACATGACACATGTGATGACTAAAGTCGGGTCGGCTCGAAGGAGTACCCGCAAGTGGATCTTTGTGGCGGAGCGACAGGGCAGGTTGAGACCGCCTAGGTGAGAGGTGGGCCTGGCCCTGGTCGACGTTCGCGGTTACTTAACACGCTTAACGAGATCTTGGTATTTGATCTGAGTCTGGCCATTTGGTCTATACGCACTAGCCATCTACGCGGGAGTAGTTATGGGTATCCCGGCGTCGTGGTATCAGCCGAAGCCTTCGTGACGTCAGCGACTGAGTGGCGCGCGCCGTGTTGGACCGCTTTGACGTAACCGCCGTGATCGTGTGGGTTGCTAGGTCTGCTCGCGGCCGCGTTCGCAATGTGCAGGTGTGCATAGGGCGATGGGCCCAGACCCCTGCGCGCTTAGGATTAGACCGGCGTGCTGACCGCTCTGTTGTGCTTCGGTGGGGCTGCGACGCGTTGATCTTACGAGGCCGGGCATGACCCAGAAAAGTGTGTCCGGCCAAATGGGATCGAGCGTGTTGGGTTATGTGGTGCACCCCTGCAGGGAAGTTTATCTATTCGAATAGCCGTGTCCCTAGGTAAAAGGACGACCCGGAGTTGTACCTTGACCTTATGACAACTAGAACTGGATACTGAATAAAATACACCCTTCTAAGTGCCAGATACAACCCGGTGATCGCTCTCTAACAGGGCGACAAGGAGGGGATCGCCGGGTAGGATTATGCTATGCGATGCTACTTGGAGGACTTCAATCTACTCTCTTCTACATGCTGCAAGATGGAGATGGCCAGAAGCGTAGTCTTCGACAGGACTAGCTATCCCCCTTTTATTCTGGCATTCTGCAGTTCAGTCCACTGATATGCCCCGTTACACATATACCCATGCATATGTAGTATAGCTCCTTGCTTGCGAGTACTTTGGATGAGTACTCACGGTTGCTTCTCTCCCTCTTTTCCCCCTTTCCTTTCTATCTGGTTGTCGCAACCAGATACTGGAGCCCAGGAGCCAGACGCCACCGTCGACGACGACACCTACGACACTGGAGGTGCCTACTACTACGTGCAGGCCGCTGACGACGACCAGGAGTAGTTAGGAGGATCCCAGGCAGGAGGCCTGCGCCTCGTTCGATCTGTATCCCAGTTTGTGCTAGCCTTCTTAAGGCAAACTTGTTTAACTTATGTCTGTACTCAGATATTGTTGCTTCCGCTGACTCGTCTGTGATCGAGCACTTGTATTCGAGCCCTCGAGGCCCCTGGCTTGTATTATGATGCTTGTATGACTTATTTATGTTTTAGAGTTGTGTTGTGATATCTTCCCGTGAGTCCCTGATCTTGGTCGTACACATTTGCGTGCATGATTAGTGTACGGTCAAATCGGGGGCGTCACACTTACTAGAGGTGTGTTATTACAAGATGGCAAACCTGTTGCATACTTTTCTGAAAAATTGAGTGGGCCTAGTCTGAATTATTCTACTTATGATAAAGAATTATATGCTATTGTTCAGACTTTAGAAACATGGCAACATTATTTATGGCCCAAAGAATTTGTTATACATTCTGATCATGAATCTTTGAAACATATTAAAAGTCAAGCTAAACTGAATCGTAGACATGCTAAATGGGTTGAATTCATTGAGACTTTCCCTTATGTCATTAAACACAAGAAGGGTAAAGAAAATGTTATTGCTGATGCATTGTCTCGTCGTTATACTATGCTTTCACAACTTGACTTTAAAATATTAGGTTTGGAGACTATCAAGATCAATATGTGCATGATGCTGAATTTAAAGATGTATTGCAGAATTGTAAAGAAGGTAGAACATGGAACAAGTTCGTCGTTAACGATGGATTTGTGTTTCGTGCTAACAAGCTATGCATTCCAGCTAGCTCCATTCGTCTTTTGTTGTTGCAGGAGGCGCATGGAGGACTAATGGGACACTTTGGCGTGAAGAAGACGGAGGGTATACTTGCTACACATTTCTTTTGGCCAAAGATGAGATGGGATGTTGAGCGTTTTGTTGCTCGCTGCATTACATGTCAAAAAGCTAAGTCACGACTCAATCCTCATGGTTTATATATGCCTTTGCCTGTACCTAGTGTTCCTTGGGAGGATATATCTATGGACTATCTTTTAGATTTACCTCGAACAAAGAAGGGGAAGGATAGCATATTTGTTGTCGTGGATAGATTCTCGAAAATGGCACACTTTATACCATGTCATAAAAGCGATGATGGTGTTAATGTGGCTGATTTGTTCTTTCGTGAAATTATTCGCTTGCATGGTGTGCCAAATACTATCGTTTCAGATCGTGATACTAAATTTCTTAGCCACTTTTGGAGATGTTTATGGGCTACGTTGGGGACTAAACTACTTTTTAGTACAACATGTCACCCCCAAACTGATGGACAAACTGAAGTAGTCAATAGAACATTGTCTACTATGCTTAGGGCTGATTTGAAGAATAATAAGAAAATGTGGGAAGAATGCTTGCCTCATATTGAATTTGCTTATAATCGTTCGTTGCATTCTACTACTAAGATGTGCCCTTTTGAAATTGTGTATGGTTTCCTACCTCGTGCACCTATTGATTTGTTGCCTCTTCCATCTTCGGAGAAGGTTAATTTTAATGCTAAACAACATGCTGAATTGATTTTAAAAATGCATGAGTCAACTAAGGAAAACATTGAGCGTATGAATGCTAGATATAAACTTGCGGGAGATAAGGGTAGAAAACATGTTGTGTTTGCACCTGGAGATCGTGTTTGGTTACATTTGCGTAAGGATAGATTTCCCAATTTGCGCAAATCAAAGCTAATGCCACGTGCTGCTGGTCCTTTTAAGGTGTTAGAGAAAATAAATGATAATGCATATAAACTTGAGCTACCTGCAGATTTTGGGGTTAGTCCTACTTTTAACATTGCAGATTTTAAGCCTTATTTGGGTGAGGAAGATGAGCTTCCATCGAGGACGACTTCATTTCAAGAAGGGGAGGATCATGAGGACATCAATACCATTGTTACACCCACAGCCCCTACTGTTACATATACTGGACCAATTACTAGAGCTCGCGCACGCCAATTAAATTACCAGGTACTTTCGTTTCTTGGTAATGATTCTAATCTTCATGAGAATATGATGCTGCCTAAATTGGATACATTTGTTTTGCATACAAATGAAGGGCCTAGCTTGGAGAAGGATGAACATTGGAGCAAGAACAAGCATGGAGTTGATGGCATGCGCAAGGGGAACAAGAACGGAGTTACAAGTGATGATTTCAGGACTTTGAAGCCACCATAAGGAGTGCATGAAGCCTTGGACGAAATATACAAGATGCCACTTCATAAATTTCGTCCAGAGGCTATTCTAGGTGCTGCGTCACCTTATTATTGGGCCAGGCCCATGTAAATTCGAAATACATAAGTATAGGCTATTTTTAGAGTCCGTGTGTATGGGGAAACGAGAGATAGGGTTGGTTTCGGACCCCTTCTGTAGCGACCCGACCTCAAACAGTCTAGTCTCTGTGCATCAGTGTCATCCCTGGATCGGTAATGGTGACACGCACAGTACTTGAAGGATTTATAACAGAGTAGCAATCACACACTTATTACATCGAATAGTCTCAAGAGAGAACTTATTACAATAAATATGGCTTAAGGCCATCTAAATACGATAACAGCGGAAGGCTTGGAGGATAAAGTGAGTCCATCAACTCCAACGGCATCACTGAGTATAAGACCATGACCTAAGGCTCCTTACTCGTCGTCTGAAAAGTCTGCAACATGAACGTTGTAGCCCGAAAATGGGTCAGCACATGGAATATGCTGGCAAAGTAACACATAGAGAGTAATGTATAGAATAATGCTATCACTACATGCACATATGGTTGGTGGAAAGCTCTATGGTTACAGTTTGCGAAAAGCCAATTTTTCCCTACAACAAAGGAATAAATTTTATTTAACTATCATGGTGGTTGTTAAACATTGAGAAGGTACCTCCAACTCAATCCCAATTAAGAACGTGATTAACCCAATCAAATTAAATTAAGTAACATGATGATGAGATTCACATGATAATCCAAGAACTAGATACTTAAGATGTCCATAACCGGGGACACGGCTAACCATGATTAGTTTGTACACTCTGCAGAGGTTTGCGCACTTTTCCCCACAAGAATCGATCTCCTTCGTTGGATTTCTTGCACTACATGGTGTTTGAGAAACGGATGACCGAGACACAGTCTTTCAGAAACAATAACTCTTTACTCCGGGTGGACAGTTACACCTACTTTCCCCTACATCTGCTAGCCCACCTCTTCAAGAGGTCATGTAACCTACTCAACTATGCTAGAGCCCAAAATAGCGTATGGCTGCACACAGAAGTTTCTAGCATGAATAATCTCATGATCCCTTTGAGCCTTGGTGGCGGTCCATAGGATAATCTCACGGGTACTCCGGGATATCAAAAAATACAGGCAACACTGGGTTCCCCAGGTGCCTCAATGCACCCAGATGTGAATTAAAGTAACCACCTTAAGTTGAACCATTAATTAACATCCTCACATCTGTCATGGAAATTCACTCAAACCCAATCCACGTCTACGAGCATAGCATAGCAATATAAGCAAACGTAGAAGTAACTCCCAACGGTTTGATAATAAACAAGGCAATAGGTACTACCTCATCTACTTCCCAAAACCCACATATTAAACAGTCCCTAACCATGCAATAGTTTGAGGGTTGATCTAATGCAATAAAACTGGGTGGTAAAGAGGTATGATCAAAGTGTTACTTGCCTTGCTGATGATCCGTGAAACCTAGAGACTCGTAGTAGCACGCTTCGCACTCCGGGTACTCTATCGCAAACAAACAATACATACATAAGCAATCAAGCAAGGGTGCACGGGTAAAACTCAAAATAAGAGATCTAACCAGAAAGTTCAACTTAAGAACTCCGATTTGCAAAAAGAATCAAATCGAACGAAGCAACGAAACTCAAATGGCGAAAGAAACAAATCTCCGTTTACTAATCTGGACCTAAGTCAAATTTTACAGTAGCAAAAACTTGTTTAAGTTGGTTAAATGGAAAGAGGGTTTCGAGACGAAACTCTAGGCGCTTGAATTGCCTGATTCTGATAAACGAGCGAAAAGTTAAACTAAAACGAAAAACAGATCGGAAATCGCGATCGAAAATAATCGCAAAAATTCCGAGAAAAAGAAAAACTGACGAACAGGCTAAAGAACGAACGTTCGCTGTCTGCGGCTAAATGACGAAAACCATTCGTTAAAACGAACGTACGAACGGGCGTTCGCTAAATAAACTTAACCGGAAAAAAATAAAACCGATCTA
>NC_057814.1:344505274-344533053 GCF_018294505.1 Triticum aestivum
GGGCGCCTCGGGCTTTAAAGGCCCAGCCGGGTCGGTGTCCGAGGCGGACACGGCCCGATTAGGTCGGTTCGTTTTTTTAAATAGTTTCGCACAGAAAAACAATTAAAAGAAATACTAAACGGACTCCAAAAATCCCGAAATAAATTTTCCCCGTACTCTAAAATCAAGCTGGACAAGATGAACATTTATTTGGGCCTAAAATGCAATTTTGAAAAACACATATTTTTCCTAAATTCAAATAAAATAGCGATAAAATCCGAAATAAAATCTTATTTGATTTTATTATTAAATCCTCAATATTTCTTTATTTTGGGAAAGTCATTTTATTCCCTCTCTCTTATTTTTATTATTGAAATAATTGAAGATAAAATAAATAAAATCAAATGATCCTATTTTCAAAATTTGAGAAAACCCAAATATGAAAATAACGAAATCCCAACTCTCTCCGTGGGTCCTTGAGTTGCGTAGAATTTCTAGGATCTAGCCAAGATGCAAATAAAAATATGATATGCAATGATGATCTATTGTATAACATTCCAAATTGAAAATTTGGGATGTTACACCTTCCCAAGGGCCACGAAATTCCCCCTCTCTTCCTCCATATATACAGCCCTTAGGGCACCGTTTAGACTTTGGTTTTTGTTTAGATTAAAGTTCGCCATAGCTGCAACTTCGCGTACTTCGTTTGTGTTCAACGACCAGACAAAGGCGTCACAGAACCCCACCCTTGATCAATAAAGCTTTCCTCTTGTATTCGCAATATCCAGATTGCAATCTTAGTTTCTTGCTTGTTCTTCGTTTGCCTGCAGGAAACAGACCTTTGTGGTCAGGTTGATCGTGCTCCGACGTGGTCAATAACCTCTCGGAGTTGGTTTAGCGATTGCTAAGGCGCGACGTCCTCGCACGTTCGTAGTCGGATCGTCAAAGTCGACTTCCTCCAAAACAATAGCCACCATCTCATCGAAAGATGGGACACCTTTGCCTCTATCAGTATATGGTGGGTTTAATGCACCGGTGAAAGTTGCGCGGTACTAGAGAGGCTAGCAATGGTGGAAGGGTGAGAGTGCGTATAATCCATGGACTCAACATTAGTCATAAAGAAGTCACATACTTATTGCAAACATTTATTAGCTATCGAAACAAAGTACTACACGCATGCTCCTAGGGGATATATTTGTAGGAAAATACCATCGCTCGTCCCCGGCCGCCACTCATAAGGAAGACAATCAAAGAATAAATCATGCTCCGACTTCATCACATAATGGTTCACCATACGTGCATGCTACGGGAATCACAAACTTTAATACAAGTATTTCTACCAATCCACAATTACTCACTAGCATGACTCTGATATCACCATCTTGATATCTCAAAATAAATGCAAGGAATCAAACTTCTCATAGTATTCAATGCTCTTTGTATGAAAGTTTTTATTATATCCCTCTTGGATGCCCATCATATTAGGACTAAATTCGTAACCTAAGCAAATTACCATGTTGTTTAAAGACTCTCAAAATAATATAAGTGAAGCATGAGAGTTCAACAATTTCTATAAAATAAAGCCACCGCTGTGCTCCAAAAAATATAAGTGAAGCACTAGAGCAAACTGCCTAGCTCGAAAGATATAAGTGAAGCACATAGAGTATTCTAATATATTCACGATTCATGCGTGTCCCTCTCAAAAGGTGTGTACAACAAGGATGATTGTGGCAAACTAAAAATCAAAGACTCATATCATACAAGACGCTCCAAGCAAAACACATATCATGTGGTGAATAAAAATACAGCCTCAAGTAAATTTACCGATGGAACAAAGACGAAAGAGGGGATGCCATCCGGGGCATCCCCAAGCTTAGATGCTTGGTTTGTCCTTGAATATTACCTTGGGGTGCCTTGGGCATCCCCAAGCTTAGGCTCTTTCCACTCCTTATTCCATAGTCCATCAAATCTTTACCCAAAATTTGAAAACTTCACAACACAAAACTCAACAGAAAACTCGTGAGATCCGTTAGTATAATAAAATAAATCACCACTTTAGGTACTGTTGTGAACTCATTCTAAATTTATATTGGTGCTATATCTACTATATTCCAACTTCTCCATGGTTTATACCCCCCGATACTATCAATAGACTCATCAAAGGTAAGCAAACGACACATAGAAAACAGAACCTGTCAAAAACAGAACAGTCTGTAGTAACCTGTAAACTTCGTATACTTGTGTAACTCCAAAAATTCTAAAAAATAGGAAATCAGAGGCAATTCATATATATATATATATATATATATATATATATCTTGTGTAAAAAATTCAAGAATTTATCACGTGCCAGCAGCTCAGATCAATTCTGTTACTAGGGGCAAACGTTTCTGTTTTTCATCAAGATCAAATCAACTATCACCATAGATCATCCCAAAGGTCTTACTTGGATCAAACACTAATTAAAACACCAAAACACAATTACTACAGAGGTAATAATGTGTATTCTCATAAAAACAGAAAATAAAGTATTGGGTTGTGATACGTCTCCAACGTATCTATAATTTTTGCTTGTTCCATGCTGTTATATTATCATTCTTGGATGTTTTCCAATCATTTTATAACTACTTTATATCATTTTTTGCGACTAACATATTGACATAGAGCCCAATGCCAGTCGTTGTTTTTTGCTTGTTTTTTACTTTGTAGAAAATCAATACCAAATGGAGTCCAAACTCAGCGAAACTTTTTGGAGAATTTTTCTAGACCAGAAGACACCTGTTGGGCCAAAGAAGTACCAGAGGGGGCTCCAAGGGGAGCACAACCCACCAGGGCTTGCCTGGGGGACCAGGCACGCCCAGGTTGGTAGTGCCCACCTTGGTGGCCTCCCGCACTGCCTCTTCGCCCTATAAATCCCCAAATATTCCAGAAACCCTAGGGGAGTCGACGAAACACAATTCCAGCCGCTGCAAGTTCCATAACCACGAGATCCAATCTAAACACCATCACAAACGGATTCATCATCCTCATTGGTGCCTCTCTGATGATCTGTGAGTAGTTCATCATAGACCTACGGGTCCATAGGCAGTAGCTAGATGGCTTCCTCTCTCTCTTTTGATTCTCAATACAATGGTCTCTTGGAGATCTATTTGATGTAACTCTTTTTGCGGTGTGTTTGTTGGGATCCGATGAACTTTGAGTTTATGATCATATCTATATCCATGAATATTATTTGAGTCTTCTTTTGATCTCTTATATGCATGATTATTTATAGCCTCGTATTTCTTCTTCGAATCTTTGGTTTAGTTTGGCCAACTAGGTCAATTTTTCTAGCCATGGGAAGAGGTGCTTTGTGATGGGTTCGATCGTGCAGTGTTCTTTCCCAATGACAGAAGGGGCAGCAAGACACGCATGTATCGTTGCTATTAAGGATAACAAGATGGGGGCTATGCCTACATGAATAGATCTCGTCTACATTATGTCATCATTCTTATTGCATTACTCTATTTCTCCATGAACTTAATACACTAGATGCATGCTGGATAGCGGTCGATGTGTGGAGTAATAGTAGTAGATGCAGGCAGGAGTCGGTCTACTAATCTAGGACGTGATGCCTATTTATTGATCATTGCCTTGGATATCATCATAACTATTCAATTTTCTATCAATTGCCCAACAGTAATTTGTTTACCCATCGTGTGCTATTTCTTGAGAGAAGCCACTAGTGAAATCTACGGCCCCCGGGTCTATTCTTCATCACATTTGCTTTCCAATCTATTATTTGCCACTTTTATTTTCAAATCTATTATTCCAAAAACCCAAAAATAGCTTGCTGCACTTTTTTTGCATCTTTTATTTCGCGTTTTATCAAGATCTATTTATCCAATCTATCACAATTTTATCCCGTCAACTTGACATTTTCTGGTGCCATTACCCGAAGAAGGGATTGACAACCCCTTATACGCGTCGGGTTGCAAGTATTTGTTCTTTGTGTGCGGGTACTGTTGGCATAGAGTTGCTTGGTTCTCCTACTGGATTGATACCTTGGTTTCATAACTGAGGGAAATACCTAACGTAGCTATGCTGCATCATCCCTTCCTCTTTCGGGAAATACCGACGTAGTTCAAGCGACATCAAAAGGAATTTCTGGCGCCGTTGCCGGGTAGACATCATCAACATCTATTAGGTTCCTAATCAGAAATCTCATCTCCTTGCAAATTACGTTATTTTCCATTTGCCTCTCGTTTTCATCTCCCCCACTTCTAAAATGTTTTTGCGAAAAACAAAAAAATATTTGCCTTTTATTTTCCTTCTTTCCATTTGCCTCTTTGCCTGTTTTCTTTTTTGCTATCTTTGCTTGTGTTGCCATGTGCCTTCTATTTGCTTGCATCTTCGCTTGCTAAAATCTATTGATATGGATCCTCATCCACTTGCTAATATTTTTAAAAGATCCAATTGTGATGAACCAATTGCTAGTGATTTGAGTGCACTAGATTATCTTTATGAAGTTTTGCTTGAAATTCGTGAATCTGGAAATTGTGATGAAGTGCTAAAAGAAGAAATTTATGAAGTGATTCATGATAGCTGCTTGAATGAAAAGCAAGATTGTAATGGTGTTACTATAAATTCTATTAATGTCAATTGTGCTAATAGTATGCAATACCCCACTACTGCAGGATGCTGCTAACGCGACACTACAATCAGAGACCCTACGACGAAACTGTGTGCGATGAGCCAAGATAACAGAAACGGTTCTATTTAACAAGATGTGTGTGATACGCGACAGACAGGTCTGTAATCAGAAATGTGTGCAAAGACCGATACTAACATGGACGATTGCTGCTAATAAGATGTGTGTGTTGTGCGTTGGGATTGCATACAGAACAAAAACAACAACAACAACACACACACACATACACACACACACACACTTATAAGGACATGGTTGCATAACCAAATTAAACATCCAATTACATAGGTGGCTACCTACACACATGACATTTGCACACACCAAATTAAACTATTACATGCATAATTACATAGGTGGATACTACACACACGACATTTCCACACACCAAAGTCAACTATATATTACATGCATAATTAACTAGGATAAACAATCATCTTATCATCATCTACTTCTTGTGACGCTTGCCGTTACTGCTCTGCTTGTGGCTTGATCCGGCCTCGTCGATTTTTGTAACGAGGCACTTCCTCATGTCAATGATCTGCTTGTGCATCTCGTAGCATGTGTACACGCTCTTGGCCGCGAACCTGAGGTGAGGTTCATCCAGTTGCCACATCCAGGCCCCATGCCAGGATACAGAACATGTTCTGTTGGCATCCTGCTTCATCTTTTCGTAGTATGGGTCGATGATGGCCAAGGCGAGTTCAACCAGGGAGTCCTTCGTGCTGCCCCAAACCCTGTAGTGCTCACGGATTTCGACAAGGTTCTTGCAGGCCAAGCCTGTAACCCTGAGGGCTTTTACATCGTCGGAGGTTTCCACCATAGCGAACTTGTAGTCGGTGCTGTTGACAAACCTAGCGAAACGGTCGCAAGGCTCTGTGGCCATGCAATTGTGGTAGATGAGGACATGATGGCACATGCACAGTTGGGCGACTGCAACCTTATGATCTATGTTAGGACAACTGCCGGTGTACTGGAGGTCGATGCCGACCACCTTGTACTTGTCTCGAGCAAGCAATTGCTCAACGGTGTTGATGTAGTCATCCACCACGGCCGAGTCGATGGTGTACACCACCGAGAGATCCGTCTCCCTCGCGCGGGTCTCCACTTTATGCTCATCGAACTCCATTGGAGCGCCGCTAGACATCCCCTCTCTATGTGTCGTCGTGGATGTGCTTGTTGTGTTGTCGGGCGCGATCGAAAGGTTGAAGAGACTAAGGTTATCATGGCCGCGGGAATTAAAGGGGAAGCTGGACGGCCGAAGGTTGAAGAGACTAAGGTTATCATGGCCGCGGGAATTAAAGGGGAAGCTGGACGGCCTGGAATATCGGCACGCCCGGATGGCAGTTCTAATTTGCAGCGCGTAACTCCATCGTGTCGCACATAACTACATCGTGGCGACGCGCGCGGCGCAACCGCATGCATATGGGCCCCCCGACATGATCGTGCGCAGGCCCAACCGCTGGCAGAGCGTGCATGGAGGGACGTGAGCAGAGCGTTCCGCGGTCGCCTCAACGGCGAGCAACCATATATATGCATATAGCAGTTGAACACGCAAGGAAAAGCTGTCCACAAGCCGAGCGCGTGGAGGTACGCAAATAGAGTGCGCCGACGGATGCGAGCAGAGCACGCCGCGTCACCTAACAGTGAGCACACCACACTGCGGCGCCTAACGGCGAACACTGCGCGCCGAGGGATGTGAGCGGAGGCCGGCACAGTGATACATGGCAAATAAGACGAACTATGCGAGCGATGGCGGAGACATCAAGCACGAATCAGATTAGAGTTGCGTGTGCGATACGTGGTATACAGTTGATCCATCCGAGCTGTTTGTGATGGAATAAGCCGTGTGTGTTGTGGGCAAACGCTTGCTGGTATAGAACCACCTACGATTGATGAATTCATGACCGACGGGTTCCCTAGTGTGGTCCGTGTGCGATGTAATATGCTCTGTCTACAGAACATCAACATATATACTTATAAGAACTACCTTGCATGACCAAATTAAGCATACAATTACATAAGTGACTACACACATAACATTTCCACACACCAAAGCAAGCAATTACATGCATACTGAACTAGGAGAAACGAGAATCTAATCATCTACATCTTGTTGCGATGACGTTTGCCATTGCTCTGCTTCCGGCTGGATCCCTCGTCGTGAATGGTTAATAAAATCTAAGTCTATTGCATATTAAGGTCAAAATAGTACTACCAATCTACGAGTCTCGTACGATGCTGATACGTCTCCAACGTATCTACTTTTCCTAACGCGTTTCCTCTTATTTTGGACTCTAATTTGCATGATTTGAATGAAACTAACCCCGGACTGACGCTATTTTCAGCAGAACTACCATGGCGTCGTTTTTGTGCAGAAATAAAAGTTCTCGGAATGGAACGAAACTTTGCGAGGATTTTTTATACAATAAATAAGAATTTCTGGAGCCAAGATCCACCGGAGGGGGGCACCTGGGTGGGCAAAACCCACTAGGGTGCGCCCCCTCCTGGCGTGCCCAGGTGGGTTCTCCCCACCTGGTGGCTCCGCAGATCCTGAAACCGATGCTATAAAATCCTATTTTTCTAGAAAAAAAATCAGGGAGAAAGAATTATCGTGATCCACGAGATGGAGCCACCGTCACGTCCCGTTCTTCATCGGGAGGCCATATTTGGAGTCCGTTTGGGGCTCCGGAGAGGGGGATCTTCGTTCTTCGTCATCACCAACCCTTCTCCATCGCCAATTCCATGATGCTCCCCACCGGGAGTGAGTAATTCCTTCGTAGGCTCGCTGGTCGGTGAGGAGTTAGATGAGGTTCATCATGTAATCGAGTTAGTTTTGTTAGGGCCTGATCCCTAGTATCTACTATGTTCTAAGATTGATGTTGCTATGACTTTGCCATGCTTAATGCTTGTCACTTTGGGCCCGGGTGCCATGAATTCAGATCTGAACCGTTTTATGTTATCACCATTATATCCATATTCTAGATCCGATCTTGCAAGTATATCCACCTACTACATGTTATGATCCTGCAACCCCGGAGTGACAATAGTCGGGACCACTCCCGGTGATGACCGTAGTTTGAGGAGTTCATGTATTCACCATGTGTTAATGCTTTGTTCCGGTTCTCTATTAAAAGGAGGCCTTAATATCCCTTAGTTTCCAATTGGACCCCGCTGCCACGGGAGGGTAGGACAAAAGATGTCATGCAAGTTCTTTCCATAAGCACGTATGACTATTTACGGAATACATGCCTACATTATATTGATGAACTGGAGCTAGTGACGTATCGCCCTACGTTATAACTGTCTCATGATGAATATCATCCAACAAGTCACCGATCCAATGCCTACGAATTTATCTTATATTGATCTTGCTAAGTTACTACTGTTGCTGTTACTGTTGCACTTGTTACAAAACTACTGTTATCACTGTTACTGTTACTGTTACTGTTGTCACTATTATCCAAACTATCATATTACTTTGCTACTGATCACTTTGCTGCAGATAATTAATCTCCAGGTGTGGTTGAATTGACAACTCAGCTTCTAATACCTTCAAATATTCTTTGGCTCCCCTTGTGTCGAATCTATAAATTTGGGTTGAATACTCTACCCTCAAAAACTGCGATCCCCTATACTTGTTGGTTATCAAGACCTTTTTCTGGCGCCGTTGCCGGGGAGCATAGCTATATTTGTTGAGTCACTTGGGATTATTATAAATTTATCACTATGAAGAATTCTGAAGGATGCTAAGACTAAGATTCTTCCTCAAAGACGAGGGGAGGTAAGGAACTGTCATCCAGTTCTGCTTTAGATTCACCTTCTATTATAAGTAAACTTGCAACACCACCACATGCTATCAATTCTGATATGTCGCAAGTTATTGATGATGCCACTTCTGCTATGGATAATGCTTATGATGATGCTATTACCTTGCTTGATAATGATGATGTGCCATTTGGTGACTTTCTTGATGAACAAATTGCTAGAGTAATACAACATGATGTTGTTGAATCTGATGATGAGCTTGAAACTGAAACTCCTGAAACACCTGCTAGAACTAGCCTTCCTAGATATGAATTGCCTAAGGTACCGGAAGGTTATGTTATGAATGAGGAGACAACTAGAGATATTCTTGCTTGTAGGGATAGAGATGATCTAGAGAAATTATTATGCAAGTATAAAGAAAAATCTCTGAATGCTAGAATGAAATATGATCCTAAGTTTGCTACTTCACCGATCTTTATTGATGATAAGGATTATGAATTCTCTATCGACCCAGAGTTAATTACTTTGGTTGAATATGATCCTTTCCATGGTTATGAAACTGAAACTGTTGTGGCACATCTTACTAAGTTGAATGACATAGCCACCCTTTTTACTCATGATGAGAAGAATCGCTATTACTTTATTCTCAAATTATTTCCTTTCTCATTAAAGGGTGATGCTAAATCTTGGTACAATACTCTTGCTCCTGGTTGTGTGCGTAGTCTCCAGGATATGATTTATTACTTCTCTGAAAAATATTTCCCTGCTCTTAAGAAACAAGCTGCTTTGCAGGAAATATTTAACTTTGTGCAAATTAAAGAAGAGAGTCTCCCACAAGCTTGGGGGAGGCTTTGCCAATTACTTAATGCTTTGCCTGATCATCCTCTTAAGAAAAATGAAATACTTGATATCTTCTATAATGGACTAACCAATGCTTCTAGGGACTTCCTAGATGGTTGTGCTGGTTGTGTTTTCAGGGAACGAACTGTTGGGCAAGCTGAAGAATTATTGAATAACATATTGAAAATTTATGATGATTGGACTCTTCCTGAACCACCGCCTAAACCCACTCCGAAGAAGAGTGGTATATTATATCTCAATACTGAAGATATGCAAGAGGTGAAGAAATCTATGAAGGAAAAGGGTATTAAAGCTGAGGCTGATAGAGATTTACCTCCTATTGAAGAAATACATGGGCTTAATACACCACCACTGCCTAAGGTGGTAGAGGTAAATTCTCTAATGAAGTTCAATGACAATGACAATACTCACAATATGCACCCTAGTCAATGCCTTTATGAGTTTGAAAACTACATTAGAAAACAAGATCACTTCAATGCAAATGTTATGAAACAATTGAAATATAATTCTGATATGATTGCTCGCTTGAGTGACTTGTTATTTAGAATCTCAAATGATGTTAGAGGTGTTGGAAAGCATGCTTCTATGGTTCAAACTCAATTAGAACACGTTGCTAAATCTCAAAGAGAGTTGCTAGATGAAATGAATAACAATATACATGACTATGCTGTCAGAGTTGCAACTAGAGGAGGTAAAATGCCCAGGAACCACTTTATCCTGAGGGACACCCAAAAAAGAATAGAACAAGACTCACAAAGAAATAACACTGATGCACATAGTCCTTCTAAAAAGAAAAAGAAGAAGAAAAATGATAGGACTTTGCATGCTTCTAGTGAACCTGAAATAGAAAAACCTCCTGATAATGATAATGAAACTTCTATCTCTGATACTGAAACTCAGTCTGGTAATGAACACTCGCCTTCTGATAATGAAAAAGATAATGATGAGTTTCATGAAGATGCTCAACCAAATAATAAAGAACCAGACCATGATGTTGAGATAGAGCCACCTGTTGATCTTGAAAACCCACAACCTAAGAATAAAATATATGATAAAATTGACTTTGTGGCTACACAACATGGTAAAGAAAGAGAACCGTGGGTTCAAAAACCTATGCCCTTTCTGTTGGGAATCGTAGCATAATTTTAAAATTTTCCTACACTCACCAAGATGCATCTATGGAGTGTACTAACAACGAGGGGAAGGGAGTGCATCTACATACCCTTGTAGATCGCGAGCGGAAGCGTTCCAATGAACGTGGATGACGGAGTCGTACTCGCCGTGATCCAAATCACCGATGACCGAGTGCCGAACGGACGACACCTCCGCGTTCAACACACGTACGGTGCAGCGACGTCTCCTCCTTCTTGATCCAGCAAGGGGGAAGGAGAGGTTGATGGAGATCCAGCAGCACGACGGCGTGGTGGTGGATGTAGCGGGTCTCCGGCAGGGCTTCGCCGAGCTTCTGCGAGAGAGAGAGAGAGAGGTGTTGCAGGGGAGGAGGGAGGCGCCCAAGGCTGTAGGTTGCTGCCCTCCCTCCCCCCCTTTATATAGGCCCCCTTGGGAGGGGGGCCGGCCAAAACCCATCGAGGGTTGGGGGGCGGCGGCCAAGGGGTGGAAGGGGTTGCCTTGCCCCCCAAGCCAAGGGGGAAGTCCCCCACCCTAGGGTTCCCAACCCTAGGCGCATGGGGGGAGGCCCAAGGGGGGGCGCCAAGCCCACTAGGGGCTGGTTCCCTTCCACTTTCAGCCCATGGGCCCCTCCGGGATAGGTGGCCCCACCCGGTGGACGCCCGGGACCCTTCCGGTGGTCCCGGTACAATACCGGTAACCCCCGAAACTTTCCCGGTGGCCGAAACTGGACTTCCTATATATAATTCTTCACCTCCGGACCATTCCGGAACCTCTCGTGACGTCCAGGATCTCATCCGGGACTCCGAACAACTTTTGGGTTTCCGCATACATATATCTCTACAACCCTAGCGTCACCGAACCTTAAGTGTGTAGACCCTACGGGTTCGGGAGACATGCAGACATGACCGAGACGCCTCTCCGGTCAATAACCAACAGCGGGATCTGGATACCCATGTTGGCTCCCACATGTTCCACGATGATCTCATCGGATGAACCACGATGTCGAGGATTCAATCAATCCCGTATGCAATTCCCTTTGTCAATCGGTATGTTACTTGCGCGAGATTCGATCGTCGGTATCCCAATACCTTGTTCAATCTCGTTACCGGCAAGTCTCTTTACTCGTACCGCAATGCATGATCCCGTGACTAACGCCTTAGTCACATTGAGCTCATTATGATGATGCATTACCGAGTGGGCCCAGAGATACCTCTCCGTCACACGGAGTGACAAATCCCGGTCTCGATCCGTGCCAACCCAACAGACACTTTCGGAGATACCCGTAGTGCACCTTTATAGTCACCCAGTTACGTTGTGACGTTTGGCACACCCAAAGCACTCCTACGGTATCCGGGAGTTGCACGATCTCATGGTCTAAGGAAAAGATACTTGACATTGGAAAAGCTCTAGCAAACGAAACTACACGATCTTTTATGCTATGCTTAGGATTGGGTCTTGTCCATCACATCATTCTCCTAATGATGTGATCCCGTTATCAATGACATCCAATGTCCATAGTCAGGAAACCACGACTATCTGTTGATCAACGAGCTAGTCAACTAGAGGCTTACTAGGGACACGTTGTGGTCTATGCATTCACACATGTATTACGATTTCCGGACAATACAATTATAGCATGAATAATAGACTATTATCATGAACAAAGAAATATAATAATAACCATTTATTATTGCCTCTAGGGCATATTTCCAACAGTCTCCCACTTGCACTAGAGTCAATAATCTAGTTACATTGTGATGAATCGAGCACCCATTCCGTCCTGGTGTTGATCATGTTTTGCCCTAGGGAGAGGTTTAGTCAACGGATCTGCTACATTCAGGTCCGTATGTACTTTACAAAAATCTATGTCTCCATTTTGAACACTTTCACGAATGGAGTTGAAGCGACGCTTGATATGCCTGGTCTTCCTGTGAAACCTGGGCTCCTTCGCAAGGGCAATGGCTCCAGTGTTGTCACAGAAGAGAGTCATTGGGCCCGACGCATTGGGAATCACCCCTAGGTCGGTAATGAACTCCTTCATCCAGACTGCTTCCTGTGCTGCCTCCGAGGCTGCCATGTACTCCGCTTCACATGTAGATCCCGCCACGACGCTTTGCTTGCAACTGCACCAGCTTACTGCTCCTCCATTCAAAATATACACGTATCCGGTCTGTGACTTCGAGTCATCCAGATCTGTGTTGAAGCTAGCATCGACGTAACCCTTTACGACGAGCTCTTCGTTACCTCCATAAACGAGAAACATATCCTTAGTCCTCTTCAGGTACTTCAGGATATTCTTGACCGCTGTCCAGTGTTCCATGCCGGGATTACTTTGGTACCTTCCTACCAAACTTACGGCAAGGTTTACATCAGGTCTGGTACACAGCATGGCATACATAATAGACCCTATGGCCGAGGCATAGGGGATGACACTCATCTTTTCTATATCTTCTGCCGTGGTCGGACATTGAGCCGTGCTCAATTGCGCACCTTGCAATATAGGCAAGAACCCCTTCTTGGACTGATCCATACTGAACTTCTTCAATATCTTGTCAAGGTATGTACTCTGTGAAAGACCAATGAGGCGTCTTGATCTATCTCTATAGATCTTGATGCCTAATATATAAGCAGCTTCTCCAAGGTCCTTCATTGAAAAACACTTATTCAAATAGGCCTTTATACTTTCCAAGAATTCTATATCATTTCCCATCAATAGTATGTCATCCACATATAATATGAGAAATGCTACAGAGCTCCCACTTACTTTCTTGTAAACACAGGCTTCTCCATAAGTCTGTGTAAACCCAAACGCTTTGATCATCTCATCAAAGCGAATGTTCCAACTCCGAGATGCTTGCACCAGCCCATAGATTGAGCGCTGGAGCTTGCATACTTTGTTAGCATTCTTAGGATCGACAAAACCTTCCGGCTGCATCATATACAACTCTTCCTTAAGGAAGCCGTTAAGGAATGCCGTTTTGACGTCCATCTGCCATATCTCATAATCATAGTATGCGGCAATTGCTAACATGATTCGGACGGACTTCAGCTTCGCTACGGGTGAGAAAGTCTCATCGTAGTCAACCCCTTGAACTTGTCGATAACCCTTAGCGACAAGTCGAGCTTTGTAGATGGTCACATTACCATCTGCGTCCGTCTTCTTCTTAAAGATCCATTTGTTTTCTATGGCTCGCCGCTCTTCGGGCAAGTCAGTCAAAGTCCATACTTTGTTTTCATACATGGATTCTATCTCGGATTTCATGGCTTCTAGCCATTTGTCGGAATCTGGGCCCGCCATTGCTTCTTCATAGTTCGAAGGTTCACCGTTGTCTAACAACATGATTTCCAGGACAGGGTTGCCGTACCACTCTGGTGCGGAACGTGTCCTTGTGGACCTACAAAGTTCAGTGACTTGATCTGAAGCTTCATGATCATCATCATTAACTTCCTCCCCAGTCGGTGTAGGCACCACAGGAACATTTTCCCGCGCTGCGCTACTTTCCGGTTCAGAAGGGGTGACTATCACCTCATCAAGTTCCACTTTCCTCCCACTCAATTCTTTCGAGAGAAACTCCTTCTCCAGAAAGGACCCGTTCTTGGCAACGAAGATCTTGCCTTCGGATCTGAGGTAGAAGGTATACCCAATAGTTTCCTTAGGGTATCCTATGAAGACGCATTTTTCCGACTTGGGTTCGAGCTTTTCAGGTTGAAGTTTCTTGACATAAGCATCGCATCCCCAAACTTTTAGAAACGACAGCTTAGGTTTCTTCCCAAACCATAATTCGTACGGTGTCGTCTCAACGGATTTCGACGGAGCCCTATTTAAAGTGAATGCGGCAGTCTCTAAAGCATAGCCCCAAAATGAGAGCGGTAAATCGGTAAGAGACATCATAGATCGCACCATATCCAATAGAGTGCGATTACGACGTTCGGACACACCATTTCTCTGAGGTGTTCCAGGCGGCGTGAGTTGTGAAACTATTCCACATTTCCTTAGGTGTGCACCAAACTCGTGACTTAAATATTCTCCACCACGATCTGATCGTAAGAATTTTATTTTCCTGTCACATTGATTCTCAACCTCACTCTGAAATTCCTTGAACTTTTCAAAGGTTTCAGACTTGTGTTTCATTAGGTAGACATACCCATATCTACTTAAATCATCAGTGAGAGTGAGAACATAACGATATCCTCCGCGAGCCTCAACACTCATTGGACCGCACACATCGGTATGTATGATTTCCAATAAGTTGGTTGCTCGCTCCATTGTTCCGGAGAACGGAGTCTTGGTCATCTTACCCATGAGGCATGGTTCGCACGTGTCAAATGATTCGTAATCAAGAGACTCCAAAAGTCCATCTGCATGGAGCTTCTTCATGCGCTTGACACCAATGTGACCAAGGCGGCAGTGCCACAAGTATGTGGGACTATCGTTATCAACTTTACATCTTTTGGTGTTCACACTATGAACATGTGTAACATCACGTTCGAGATTCATCAAAAATAAACCATTGACCAGCGGGGCATGACCATAAAACATATCTCTCAAATAAATAGAACAACCATTATTCTCGGATTTAAATGAGTAGCCATCTCGAATTAAACGAGATCCAGATACAATGTTCATGCTCAAAGCTGGCACTAAATAACAATTATTGAGGTTTACAACTAATCCCGTGGGTAGATGCAGAGGTAGCGTGCCGACGGCGATCACATCGACCTTGGAACCATTCCCGAAGCGCATCGTCACCTCGTCCTTCGCCAGTCTCCGTTTATTCCGTAGTTCCTGTTTTGAGTTACAAATATGAGCAACCGCACCGGTATCAAATACCCAGGAGCTACTACGAGTACTGGTAAGGTACACATCAATTACATGTATATCACATATACCTTTGGTGTTGCCGGCCTTCTTCTTGTCCGCTAAGTATTTGGGGCAGTTCCACTTCCAGTGACCACTTCCCTTGCAATAAAAGCACTCAGTTTCAGGCTTGGGTCCATTCTTCGACTTCTTCCCAGTAACTGGTTTACCGGGCACGGCAACTCCCTTGCCGTCCTTCTTGAAGTTCTTCTTACCCTTGCCCTTCTTGAACTTAGTGGTTTTATTCACCATCAACACTTGATGTTCTTTTCTGATCTCCCCTTCCGTTGATTTCAGCATTGAATATACCTCGGGAATGGTCTTTTCCATCCCCTGCATATTGTAGTTCATCACAAAGCTCTTGTAGCTTGGTGGAAGCGACTGGAGGATTCTGTCAATGACCGCGTCATCCGGGAGATTAACTCCCAGCTGAGACAAGCGGTTGTGCAACCCAGACATTCTGAGTATGTGCTCACTAACAGAACTGTTCTCCTCCATTTTACAGCTGAAGAACTTGTCGGAGACATCATATCTCTCGACCCGGGCATGAGCTTGGAAAACCAATTTCAGCTCCTCGAACATCTCATATGCTCCATGTTTCTCAAAACGCTTTTGGAGACCCGGTTCTAAGCTGTAAAGCATGCCGCACTGAACGAGGGAGTAATCATCAGCACGCCAAGCGTTCATAACGTCTTGGTTCTGTGGGATTGGTGCATCACCTAGCGGTGCTTCTAAGACATAATCTTTCTTGGCTACTATGAGGATGAGCCTCAGGTTCCGGACCCAGTCCGTATAGTTGCTGCCATCATCTTTCAGCTTGGTTTTCTCTAGGAACGCGTTGAAATTGAGGACAACGTTGGCCATTTGATCTACAAGACATAGTGTAAAGATTTTAGACTAAGTTCATGATAATTGAGTTCATCTAATCAAATTATTTAATGAACTCCCACTCAGATAGACATCCCTCTCGTCATCTAAGTGAAACATGATCCGAGTTTAACTAGGCCGTGTCCGATCATCACGTGAGACGGACTAGTCAAGATCGGTGAACATCTCCATGTTGATCGTATCTTCTATAAGACTCATGCTCGACCTTTCGGTCCTCCGTGTTCCGAGGCCATGTCTGTACATGCTAGGCTCGTCAAGTCAACCTAAGTGTATTGCGTGTGTTCCGAGGCCATGTCTGTACATGCTAGGCTTGTCAACACCCGTTGTATTCGAACGTTAGAATCTATCACACCCGATCATCACGTGGTGCTTCGAAACAACGAACCTTCGCAACGGTGCACAGTTAGGGTGAACACTTTCTTGAAATTAATATAAGGGATCATCTTACTTACTACCGTCGTTCTAAGCAAATAAGATGCAAAAACATGATAAACATCACATGCAATCAAATAGTGACATGATATGGCCAATATCATCATGCTCCTTTGATCTCCATCTTCGGGGCACCATGATCATCTTCGTCACCGGCATGACACCATGATCTACATCATCATGATCTCCATCATTGTGTCTTCATGAAGTCGTCACGCCAACGATTACTTCTACTTCTATGGCTAACGCGTTTAGCAACAAAGTAAAGTAATTTACATGGCGTTATTCAATGACACGCAGGTCATGCAAAATAATAAAGACAACTCCTATGGCTCCTGCCGGTTGTCATACTCATCGACATGCAAGTCGTGATTCCTATTAGAAGAATATGATCAATCTCATACATCACATATATCATTCATCACATCTTCTGGCCATATCATATCACATATATCACTTGCTGCAAAAACAAGTTAGACGTCCTCTAATTGTTGTTGCAAGTTTTTACGTGGTTTGTAGGTTTCTAGCAAGAACGTTTCTTACCTACGTATGACCACAACGTGATTTTCCAATTTCTATTTACCCTTCATAAGGACCCTTTTCATCGAATCCGTTCCGACTAAAGTAGGAGAGACAGACACCCGCGAGCCACCTTATGCAATTAGTGCATGTCAGTCGGTGGAACCTGTCTCACGTAAGCGTACGTGTAAGGTCGGTCCGGGCCGCTTCATCCTACAATGCCGACGAAACAAGAAAAGACTAGTAGCGGCAAGAAGAATTGGCAAACTCAACGCCCACAACTTCTTTGTGTTCTACTCGTGCATAGTAACTACGCATAGGCCTGGCTCATGATGCCACTGTTGGGAATCGTAGGATAATTTTAAAATTTTCCTACGCTCACCAAGATGCATCTATGGAGTGTACTAACAACGAGGGGAAGGGAGTGCATCTACATACCCTTGTAGATCGCGAGCGGAAGCGTTCCAATGAACGTGGATGACGGAGTCGTACTCGCCGTGATCCAAATCACCGATGACCGAGTGCCGAACGGACGGCACCTCCGCGTTCAACACACGTACGGTGCAGCGACGTCTCCTCCTTCTTGATCCAGCAAGGGGGAAGGAGAGGTTGATGGAGATCCAGCAGCACGACGGCGTGGTGGTGGATGTAGCGGGTCTCCGGCAGGGCTTCGCCGAGCTTCTGCGAGAGAGAGAGAGGTGTTGCAGGGGAGGAGGGAGGCGCCCAAGGCTGTAGGTTGCTTCCCTCCCTCCCCCCTTTATATAGGCCCCCTTGGGAGGGGGGCCGGCCAAAACCCATCTAGGGTTGGGGGGGCGGCGGCCAAGGGGTGGAAGGGGTTGCCTTGCCCCCCAAGCCAAGGGGGAAGTCCCCCACCCTAGGGTTCCCAACCCTAGGCGCATGGGGGAGGCCCAAGGGGGGGCGCCCAGCCCACTAGGGGCTGGTTCCCTTCCACTTTCAGCCCATGGGGCCCTCCGGGATAGGTGGCCCCACCCGGTGGACCCCCGGGACCCTTCCGGTGGTCCCGGTACAATACCGGTAACCCCCGAAACTTTCCCGGTGGCCGAAACTGGACTTCCTATATATAATTCTTCACCTCCGGACCATTCCGGAACCTCTCGTGACGTCCGGGATCTCATCCGGGACTCCGAACAACTTTCGGGTTTCCGCATACATATATCTCTACAACCCTAGCGTCACCGAACCTTAAGTGTGTAGACCCTACGGGTTCGGGAGACATGCAGACATGACCGAGACGCCTCTCCGGTCAATAACCAACAACGGGATCTGGATACCCATGCTGGCACCCACATGTTCCACGATGATCTCATCGGATGAACCACGATGTCGAGGATTCAATCAATCCCGTATGCAATTCCCTTTGTCAATCGGTATGTTACTTGCGCGAGATTCGATCGTCGGTATCCCAATACCTTGTTCAATCTCGTTACCGGCAAGTCTCTTTACTCGTACCGCAATGCATGATCCCGTGACTAACGCCTTAGTCACATTGAGCTCATTATGATGATGCATTACCGAGTGGGCCCAGAGATACCTCTCCGTCACACGGAGTGACAAATCCCAGTCTCGATCCGTGCCAACCCAACAGACACTTTCGGAGATACCCGTAGTGCACCTTTATAGTCACCCAGTTACGTTGTGACGTTTGGCACACCCAAAGCACTCCTACGGTATCCGGGAGTTGCACGATCTCATGGTCTAAGGAAAAGATACTTGACATTGGAAAAGCTCTAGCAAACGAAACTACACGATCTTTTATGCTATGCTTAGGATTGGGTCTTGTCCATCACATCATTCTCCTAATGATGTGATCCCGTTATCAATGACATCCAATGTCCATAGTCAGGAAACCACGACTATCTGTTGATCAACGAGCTAGTCAACTAGAGGCTTACTAGGGACACGTTGTGGTCTATGCATTCACACATGTATTACGATTTCCGGACAATACAATTATAGCATGAATAATAGACTATTATCATGAACAAAGAAATATAATAATAACCATTTATTATTGCCTCTAGGGCATATTTCCAACTGTTTCCACCTAAGTAAACTGAAAAGAAAGATGATGAAGAATTTGAACGCTTTGCTGAGATGCTGAGGCCAGTCTTTTGCGTACTCGCTTGACTAATATCTTGAAAATGCCTCCTTATGCAAAGTACATGAAAGACATCATCACCAATAAGAGAAAAATACCGGAAGCTGGAATCTCCACTATGCTTGCTAATTATACTTTTAAAGATGGAGTACCTAAAAAAATTGGAGATTCGGGAATACCAACTATACCTTGTGCTCTATCAAAAAGAATTATGTGAAAACTGCTTTGTGTGATTTAGGAGCTGGTGGTAGTGTTATGCCTTTCTCTTTATATAAGAGACTTTATTTGAATAAAATCACACCTACTGAAATATCTTTGCGAATGGCTGATAAATCAACTGCCATACCTATCGGTATCTGTGAGGATGTGCCCGTTGTTGTTGCTAATGTTACTATTTTGACTGACTTTGTTATACTTGAGATGCCCGAGGACGACAACATGTCGATTATCCTTGGTAGACCCTTCTTGAATCCTGCAGGGGCTGTTATTGATTGTAATAAAAGCAAGGTCACTTTTCATATCAATGGTAATGAGCATACGGTGCACTTTCCGAAGAAACAATTCCAAGTGAATGGTATTAATGTTATTGAAAAATCTTCGAGAATCACTATTGGAAGTTTTCAAATACCTTTACGTACTGTCAAAAATAAATATGAAATGCTTATTGTTGGGGACATTCATATCCCACGTAACTTAGTGATTTACGAAAGTTCTTCGGTTTCATGCTAATCGAAAGTGGTTGTTAATAAGACTTGATCAACCTTGTTAATGGATCATTTTTGAGAGGTATGAAGTTGATGAATTTATTAAGTACTACCTTCTGTCCCTACTTTTTGTTTTTTGTTTTTATTAGTTAAATAAAATAAAATGCCATGTTTTGTCTATTTTCTTAATTCCCCGTGCAATAAAAAATGACCAAAAAATAGAAGTTCTCAGAATGCTCTGAAAATTTAATATGATTTTTTTCTGAATATTTAAGAATTTCTGGTGCAAATAACATCAGAGGGAGGTGCACCAGGTGGGCACAACCCACCTGGGCGCGTTAGGACCCCTAGGCGCGCCCTGGTGGGTTGTGGTCCCCACATGGGCCCCCTCACTTATCCCTTCACACCACATCACCACTTGCCTCCAGAAAAAATTCTCCATTGCTCTCTCTCCCGTGTTCTTGCCCTCAAACCCGCGGATTTTGATCTCTTTGCTCGAAGCTCCGTTTTCGAAACTGTTTCAGGGGATTGTTGCTTGGTATGTGACTCCACCGTTTGTCCAATTAGATTTTGTTTTAGTGGTTTATATTTTGAAAAATTAGCTACTCTTGGTGCTGCTATAGATGAGCTTGCTTGTTGAATTCTTAGAGTTCTAAGTAGTTTGAATGCTTGCTATGGCCTCTATGTATCCTTATGAGTAGTTGCTATCAATCTTATAAAGTTTTGTTGATAAATTTTTGGCACTCAAAAATTTTCAAAAAATTGTACGCGAACATGATGAACCTATTTGGAAGGAGTTCTTCGAGGAGGAGATCCTCGGGGGCATCTTCTAGTGACAACTCCGGTCGTCTGTCTTATGTCGAACCAAGTGAAATTTCCATTCGAGATGCAACCACCAAAACATGCTTATGGCCTTGCGATGATTATATGATGCATGTGGGCATTAAGGAGGATCTCGAGCAATATGTTCACAATGCCGGTCTCGGTCCCTACATTTCAGATAAGTGCGAGCAACGCCACACTCTCACCGAATCATTTGTCAAAGGATTTAAATTCCATCCCCGTGAGTCTAGGGTGTCATTTAAGCTTTATGAAAATCCATTTACTATCTCACTAGAGAGTTTTTCTCACCACTGCAAACTCCCATTCTGGGGTTCACTTGACGAACCGCCAAGGGCTGAGTACAAATCATTCTTGACTAGTCTTTGCTACGGTGAGACAAGGGGAGTGACACAAGGTAGAATAAAGAGTATTCATTTTCCCGCAATTCAGTACTTTACATTATTTAACGGGAAATGCATAGTAGGCAAGCAAGACTATAGTACGCTTTGTGCTCCAGACTTGAGCCTCATACGCACCGCTCTCACCGGTGAAAGGAGTTATAACCTTGGAGCGATTGTTGCACGCAGACTGCAGCATAACGCTAATAGTGGCTATTTCTATGGTGGAATATATGCCACGCGCTTAGCACGAGGGCTGGGTGTTTCACCTTTGCCCTTTGACCCTATCCTACCTACGCAATATTTAGACTTTAATGCTTTAAAAAGTCATAAGATCCTCAAAGGAAAATTCATAACTTCACTTACAATCTGTTGTTTAACCAAACATATGTTGTGCACACATATTTGCCTGCGCCTACTCTTTTTGACTATCACAGCAGAGGAAGATATTTTGTTCTTGAGAGCGAGGCCCGAGCTCACAACGCGGCAGTGGAGGCAGCACGGCAGGCCGAGGCATCCGCACCAAGAACCTCCGTGAGCTACCACGCCGACTACTATCCAGGCTACTGACCGTTTACCAAGTTAGGCCAAAAGCCTAAGCTTGGGGGAGTACGTGTTTCTCACTGACATTATATTCAGGTCCACTTATTCCATTTGTCGGTGTACACACTTTTTCATTGTATCATCCATGCTTAAATTAATTTTCTTGCTTTCTTCTTGTGTATTTGAAAAAACTTTAGAAAAACCAAAAAAATTAGTTGTAGTTAGTTTACTTTTTATGCATGCTTAGTTGCAATATTAAAAAAGAAAACCCCAAAAGATTTCCTCGTTCTTATTTTGCTTGTTGGGAGCTTTCCCGTGTAAATAGTTTTCTCGTTTTTGCTTTTCCCTTTTATTTCCTTATTCAAGAAAACCAAAAACTCCAAAAATATTTCAGTGTGTTTCTCTGAATTTCTTTCCTTTTTATTCGAGTCGTATCAAGGAGAAGACCACGATGAAAATGTTGAGTGGCTGTCATATTAATAACTGTGGATCTAATAAAGAGCACATTTTACCTTGTCTTCTCCTGTTGAATAAAATGTTTGCAGATTTGTAGCGACCCGACCTCAGACGGTCAAGTCTCTGTGCTTAAGTGTCATCCCTGGATCGGTATGCTGACACACACAGTACTCGAAGGATTTATAACAGAGGTAAATCACATGTATAAAGTAACGTAAAATATTATTACCTCAATCCAAATAGCGGAAGTAACAAGGTTGTGGATTCCCATCAACACCAACGACAAAGTTGAGTGTAGAAATCGTAACCCTAACGTATCACTTACTCGTCGTAAGATCCTGCAACATGAGACGTTGCAGCCACAAAGGGTTAGTACATTGAATGTACTGGCAAATTCACACCATAGGATAATGATGAATAATAACTATCACTACATGCATATTTGGCCGGTGGAAAAGCTCTATGGTTATAATGTTTTTGCGAAAAGCCAATTTTTCCCTACTGCAAAGGAATATAATTTATTTAACTACAAAGTTGGTTGAAAATATTGAGAAGGTTCCTCCAACTCAATCCCAAAATAATAATCATTACCCCAAATCAACTTAATAATTAAAGTGTTCAGATCAACATGAATATCCAAAGACCAGAGACTCAAAATTGTCCATAACCGGGGACACGTCTAACCATGATTAGATTGTACACTCTGCAAAGGTTTGCACACTTTTCCCCACAAGACTCGATCTCCTCCATTTATTTTCACGCACTACATGGTGTTTGAGAAACGGATGACCGAGACACAGTCTTTCAGAAACAATAACTCTTTACTCCGGGTGGACAGTTACACCTACTTTCCCCTACATCTGCTAGCCCACCTCTTCAAGAGGTCATGTAACCTACTCAACTATGCTAGAGCCCATAATAGCTTGTGGCTGCACACGAAAGTTTCTAGCATGAATAATCTTATGATCCCTTTGAGCCTGGGTGGCATTCCATAGGGTGATCACACGGGTCCTCCGGGATCCCCTTGGGCAAGCACTGGGTTCTCCAGGTGCCCGGGCAAACCACTGGGTGCTCCAGGGTGCCCCAACCAATCCACCCAGATGTGTATTAAAGTAGCCACCTTAAGTTAACCATTAAATAATAATCTCACATCTGTCATGGAACACTCAAGTTAACCATTAAATTGCACAAACTCATCCATAGACCATATTTATCATATCCTCGAAAATGGTCAAAATCTTTCTCCCTAGAGTAACAACTCATAAAATCCGTATCAGTACCAACAATGCTAACTTTATTGATTCTCCAACGATTTCAATCTCCTGCATTTCCATTACATGCCTTAACTCATCGCCTCAATATAAAGGAAGTGTTCTCACTTCTACTACTATGCAGACACAACTATTTATCCCAAGTCTCCTTCTCTTTGGGACAATCTCTGGAAAAGTGCCCTGCTTCATTGCAATGAAAACATATTATTTCCGACAAGTCTCGAGGTTTCCTATGATTACATAGCCTCCTTGGGTCCTCGGCTTTCCTTTTTGGGCAACTGCTGAAGTAGTGCCCTGACTCCTTGCACCTAAAACATATGATATGACTCAGGTCCTTCTTGGAATCCAATCTATTTCTCTTCCTGGACTTTTCTGTTCCAATCAGGGCTTCTATTTCCTGTGGGTCATACTCTACTTCCTCTGTCGGGATTTCTACTAGGTCCCCATTCATACAATTCTGGGAGATGTGTCCTTCTTCTCCACATGAATAGCATGACTTGGTGCAAGGTTTAATTGGTTCTTCTTTGGGTGTGTCCTCCACCTCTTCCTTCATCACAGGTTCTTCTAAAATTTCCACGAGGGCTCCTTTCATTGCTTCTTTCTTCTGCTGGATGGTTCTTTGTACCATGGGGTAAGCGTGACACTGAGCAGGGTAGTGGGTAGTCCCTTCACACAAGAAACAAGTGGTCTGCCTAGTTGGGCATTCTTCAGCTGGGTGACTTCCTTCACAATTAAGGCATTCGTCCTTGTGTATTTTTATGGTTGTGTCCTATTTCTCCACAAAGCTTGCATGCACAGGGTTTCTTCATACCATTTCCATAAGGCTTCAATTTCTGGGACACAAGACGAGACTTTAGCATAGACAGCTTAATTCTTTCCAAGTGGTTATTCCTTGCCATCCATTGATGGTTTGGTACATCCTCCACCAAGTAGTAGCACCTCTTTCAAAGCACTGAAGAGTACGCTGGGTCATATCCTTTCCAGCTATAGTGTTATTCTCCATGTGATCCTCCGTGTTCTGAATACATCGGTCTGTCTCCAATTGACTTATCGGTCCAGGAAACATGAGTTTATCTCCTTTCATCCTCTGTTGGGTCCATGGGTTTGGGGTGGGATAAGAGAGATAGAGAGGGATGCACACAAAGAAAAGTTTTGAAAAATGCAGATTTTATTTGTGGCTGTCGAGAAAAACATCAAACAAATGACAGCTCACAAACGTCACATCTAACGTAGGTATAACAGGGGTTTGGTCTTCTAAAGGTCAATGAATCTTCAAAATCGCCAAACTCTTCAAGTCTTGTTCATGTCTTCGATGGCTTCTTCTAATCGTGCTTGACCTTCTCAAGTTCTTTTGCCAGATCATCTCTGTTGTCGCAAAGTCTATCGTGACGTCCTTTAATATTTCTGGAGTTGCGTTCCAAACTTCTGGGTTTCATCAACCTCGACATGAGCCATGGTCCTGCGGTCCTTCAATTCCTAACAAATCTCTGGTTTCTCGAGGTTCTGCTCCTCCAGTTTGGCTACTTCAACTTCTGGGTCCTAAGTTCTTCACGAAATGCTTCCTTGTCAAAATATAGCTTCCTGCAGGTCCATCTTAAACTTCTTGATGTAATACTCCAGATCCTGGTGATACACCGGCTAAGGTTAAAACTTCATCTTGCTGATAGGTGCTCCATCAGCCTTCTACCATCCAATCCTTCCATGCATATGCATGCTTAACTCAGCACGGTGACAGTAGCATAAGCGGGCGATAACATCATGGATAGCCGTGTTTCTACTCTTGTCATTTCCATGAGCTATCTCTCCATAGTTGATATCTCCTGCCTTAGGATTTTCCTTGACAGAACTTTGAGTTTTTTTAACTCTCCATGCTCCGGTCTTCCTCCGATACACCTTGATCTCGGGTATTGACAACTTCCATAGTCTGCCAAGTTCCATAAGGGTAGCCTTCCTAGGTCATAAAAATCTGGGAATTCTTCAGAGCCTACAAATTCTCCTAGTCTTCGGAGTCTTCAACTGTTGTAGTTTCCATTATTCAGATGCACGGTAGAATCTCCTTCATTCCGTAGTGGTTGTGGTTGTCCGATATCTTGTACTTCTTGGAGTGGTCTCATCAGTCGAATCTTCGAGTGGTCAAAAGAGGAAAGGGATATGGTCTCACTAAAAGGAATTATTTGAATAAGCTCAGAAGAGAAGAGAGGTAAAAGATCTTTTTGAAAAGAAAGTTGTAGAGAAAAATCTTTTCCTATGGCTTGCCAGTTTCTAGGGTCACGTCCTACAGTCAACATGTGCTCTGATATCATCTTGTAGCGACCCAACCTCAGACGGTCAAGTCTCTGTGCTTAAGTGTCATCCCTGGATCGGTATGCTGACACACATAGTACTCGAAGGATTTATAACAGAGGTAAATCACATGTATAAAGTAACGTAAAATATTATTACCTCAATCCAAATAGCGGAAGTAACAAGGTTGTGGATTCCCATCAACACCAATGGCAAAGTTGAGTGTAGAAATCATAACCCTAACGTATCACTTACTCGTCGTAAGATCCTGCAACGTGAGACGTTGCAGCCACAAAGGGTCAGTACATTTAATGTACTGGCAGATTCACACCATAGGATAATGATGAATAATAACTATCACTACATGCATATTTGGCTGGTGGAAAAGCTCTATGGTTATAATGTTTTTGCGAAAAGCCAATTTTTCCCTACTGCAAAGGAATATAATTTATTTAACTACAAAGTTGGTTGAAAATATTGAGAAGGTTCCTCCAACTCAATCCCAAAATAATATTCATTACCCCAAATCAAATTAATAATTAAAGTGTTGAGATCAACATGAATATCCAAAGACCAGAGACTCAAAATTGCCCATAACCGGGGACACGGCTAACCATGATTAGATTGTACACTCTGCAAAGGTTTGCGCACTTTTCCCCACAAGACTCGATCTCCTCCGTTTGATTTCTCGCACTACATGGTGTTTGAGAAACGGATGACCGAGACACAGTCTTTTAGAAACAATAACTCGTTACTCCGGGTGGACAGTTACACCTACTTTCCCCTACATCTGCTAGCCCACCTCTTCAAGAGGTCGTGTAACCTACTCAACTATGCTCGAGCCCATAATAGCTTGTGGCTGCACACGGAAGTTTCTAGCATGAATAATCTTATGATCCCTTTGAGCCTGGGTGGCATTCCATAGGGTGATCACACGGGTCCTCCGGGATCCCCTTGGGCAAGCACTGGGTTCTCCAGGTGCCCGGGCAAACCACTGGGTGCTCCAGGGTGCCCCAACCAATCCACCCAGATGTGTATTAAAGTAGCCACCTTAAGTTAACCATTAAATAATAATCTTACAGGGCAATAGGTTCTACCTCATCAACTACTTCCCAATACCCACATGTTATCAAATCCTAACCATGCAATGTTTGGGGGTGAAACTAATGCATAAAAACTGGGTATGAAAGGGATATGATCAAAGTGTGAACTTGCCTGTACTGTTGATGAAGATGATTCGCACTCATAACTCTTGATAGGTCTACTCGTCACACTCCGGTCAATCTATCATAAGCAATCAATGGTAACCACACATAAGCAATCACTCAAAAGATCGGGAAGAACGAAGAAGACAATTCCGAAAGCATCAAAACCAAGCAAATAACTCTTTGCAACATAAACAATTTCTAATAGTACCAAAATTATGTGAATTTTGCCTTATCAGAAAGTTTAGGTCAAGAGCTTTAATTTGCAAAAAGAATCAACTAAATCGGAGTTATAAAACTTAAGTTATGATCAAACGAAGGTCAAATAGAAAACTGTTTGAATTCAAATTTTCAAACTTTCAAAAACATGTTTAAGTTGGATTACTGGATAGAGGGAATCATAACGAAGACGTGAGCGTTGGTTTCGCTGGATTTGAATAAACGAGTAAAAAGTAACAAAGGTTTGAAGATTAGGGACTAATCTATAAATAAAATATTCACGGATGGGTCCCTGGCCGAAATTAAAAGGAAAAAGAAAAATACTAAACAACAAACGTTCGCTGCCGAACGCTAACTAACGAATCTGTCAGCTCCGGATCCTAAACGAGCGAACGTCCACTAATTAAAAAAACGTTCGAAAAACCGAAGAAAACAAAAATAAACCGGGGCGGCTCGGCGGTTTTACCGGCGGTTTTCGTTGGTTTTTTCTTTGTCGACGGCAGCGAGGTCAACGACGAGGCGGGGCGGCGGCTCCGGCGAGCGAGGCAGCTCCGGCGACGGCAGTAGGCGGCGCGGGCGTCGGCGCAAGCAGCGGCGGCAGCAAGGCGCGGCTGTGGCGGCGGAGAGCGGTGGCGT
>NC_057814.1:344533554-344543026 GCF_018294505.1 Triticum aestivum
GGCGGCGGCGGCAGATCTCGTCGGCGGCGGCGCGGTGGTTTGCGGCGCGGGCGGCGGCTCGGCGGCGAGAAGCGAGGCGGCGAGGAGCGGCGATGGCGGCGGTTGCGGCGCGGATCTCGCCGGCGGCGGATCGGGCGTGGGGTGGCGGCGCGAGGGGAGGAGAGGAGGTGGGGTCCGGGGCCGACCTTATAAAGGCATGAGGTCGAGGCCTTCCTTGGGCGAGGGGCGTCCAGCGGCGTGGGGAAGCCGGACTCCGGCGAGTCCCTGTCGGGCACGGCGGGAGCTAGGCGGTGGCGGCGCGGGCTGGCTGGCTGAGCTACGGCCCAGTTGGCCCTGTCCAGAGAAGATGTTTTTTTATTCAACATTTTTCCAGAAAAACAAAAATAAGAAGAAAATAAAAACAAAATAAATAAAAATACTATATAGGCATATAATATATCAAAATTTTCAGAAAAATATATCCTACAACCTGAACATTTTTGTAGCACCAAATAAAATCTACAAAAATTCAAATAAAGCAAAGAGTGCTACTGTTGCAATAAAACCTCATAAAAATCATTTAAAAAAATACCAAAATGAATTCAAATTTATTTCTCTCCAATTTTCTATTGTAGGGAATCATGTTACCCTATTTTCCATGTATTTTATTTTTGGAAAAAAATAATTTGAATAAAATCCAAATAACTCCAAATTGAAAAATAATTCCAAAGGACTTTGAATTTGATCCTTTGAAACTCCCAACTCATATTTCATATAATTTGAAGAAGTCATTTTATCTTCTCTCGTGAAAATCATTGAGTTGCATAAAGTTTCAGAATTGGAAATATTTTCAAATGAAATTCAAATATTTTCAACACCCCTTGTCATTTAAATAAATGGTAGAAGTCATATCATGTTCTCTCCAGGGTTTTGTGTTGAAAAGCATTTGAATTCATGGAGATCATAAAAGAAAAATGAAAGTTTGGGAAAGTCCTTTTATTCCCTCTCATTTAACTTTCAAAAAGTTTCGAATTTCACTCAATTTCACACAATCAATCAAACAAGCAATCAAATCTATCTATTTATTATAACATTCCAAAATTTTGAATTTTGGGATGTTACAAGATTCCAGCTTAGTCCACGGCACTCTTGCATTATTATTATTTTCATATCGTTTGGTCGTGCAAGTGAAAGGCAATAATGACGATATTTGATGAACTGCTCATGGCAGAGAGAAACGGGTACGAACATGACTTGTTCTGTTTGTGTAAATATGTTTAACCTAGTATCCATGATTCAGCCCATTATGATTAAACATGTTTGCAATGACAAATAGAGATTATAGTTTTTCATGCCATGCATAAGTAGCTGGGAGTGGATAATGATTTATCTTGGATATCAACATTGCGTTAAAATGATTGTGATGTAGTATGATGATATAGTATGCTCCTCTGAATGTTTGAGTGGATTGACTTGGCACATGTTCATGCATGTAGTTGAATCAAAACCAACATAGCCTCCATGATATTAATGTTCATGGTGTTCATATCCTAATCATGCTAGTGTCAAATGTTACTTACGCATAATGCATGTTCATGACCGTTGTTGCTCTCTACCTGGCCACTTCTCAACTTATTTGCTAGCCTTCGCCTCTACAAAGTGGGAATTCTACCTGTACATCAAAACCTTGAACCCAAAAGTTATTCCAGATAATTCCACCATACCTACCTATACGCGGTATTACCCTGCCGCCCTAAGTAAACTTGCATGTGCCACCTCTAAAAACTTCTAATAAGTATCCTGTTTGTGTGCCTGGATCGTTCATGGAACGACATGAGGTGGTCAGTATCTTCCATGCTAAGCGGGTTATTCTCAGGTCGAGTGTTTATTCACGTGCCATCGCACGAGAAAAGGGTGGTAATAGGGATGCCCAGTCCCAAATTGCAAACAGAAAAAGCTTACAAATAATCAAACAAAAACTCCCAATGGAGTTCAAAACCTTTACTTTTATCGCTTGGGAACCTCCACTAGCGTGCTTAGCATGGAAGATATTGATAACTGATAGTCGTGAAGTAAATGAGAAGGGTGCATGTCTCAAAATATCATTTACCTCTGTTTTAAAAACTTGAGCTCTGGCACCTCTGCAAATCACTGCTTCCCTCTGCCAAGGGACTATCTATTTACTTTTATGTTGTGTCATCACCTTCTAAAACAAGCGCCAGAACGTGAGAGCACTGCTGTCATGACTTATGCATTGTGAGTAGCTAATGTTGGGTGCATCATGACTGGATCTTTTCTACCATGGATTACAATGTTTAGTCGCTGCTTGAACTTTGGAGGTGCTCTGCATTTATGTTTTGCGGTCTCAGAAAGGGCTAGCGAGATACCACTATTGTCATATTATATCATGGTTGTTTTGACAACATGTTGCTGTCTTAGATATCTTATTATTGCTCGCTAGCTGATTATGTCATTGATATGAGTTAATATAATCTTGAAGAGTTAATGTAGGCATGGTTAGTTATAATGTTGGCTGAAAACGTGGGTGTTGTTTAAGCTTATTTATGCAAAAAGGAGCAAAAGAGTTCGTAAAAGTTTTTCTTTTTCACTTTGAGTTTATCAACTGAATTGCATGAGGACAAGCAAAGGTTTAAGCTTGGGGGAGTTGATACGCCTCCAACGTATCTACTTTTCCTAACGCTTTTCCTCTTGTTTTGGACTCTAATTTGCATGATTTGAATGAAACTAACCCCGGACTGACGCAGTTTTCAGCAGTACTACCATGGTGTTGTTTTTGTGCAGAAATAAAAGTTCTCGGAATGGAACGAAACTTTGCGATTATTTTTTATACAATAAATAAGAATTTCTGGAGCCAAGATCCACCGAGGGGGGCACCTGGGTGGGCACAACCCACCAGGGCGCACCCCCTCCTAGCATGCCCAGGTGGGTTGTCCCCACCTGGTGGCCCCGCAGACCCTAAAACTTACGCTATAAAATCCTATTTTTTTCAGAAAAAATCAGGGAGAAAGAATTATCGCAATCCATGAGACGGAGCCGCCGCCACCTCCTGTTCTTCATCCGGAGGCCAGATCTGGAGTCCGTTTGGGGCTCTGGAGAGGGGGATCTTCGTTCTTCGTCATCACCAACCTTCTCCATCGCCAATTCCATGATGCTCCCCACCGGGAGTGAGTAATTCCTTCGTAGGCTCGCTGGTCGGTGAGGAGTTGGATGAGATTCATCATGTAATCGAGTTAGTTTTTTTAAGGCCTGATCCCTAGTATCCACTATGTTCTAAGATTGATGTTGCTATGACTTTGGCATGCTTAATGCTTGTCACTTTGGGCCGGGTGCCATGAATTCAGATCTGAACCGTTTATATTATCACAATTATATCCATGTTCTACATCCGATCTTGCAAGTTATAACCACCTACTACGTGTTATGATCCAGCAACCCCGGAGTGACAATATTCGGGACCACTCCCGGTGATGAGCGTAGTTTGAGGAGTTCATGTATTCACTGTGTGTTAATGCTTTGTTCCGATTCTCTATTAAAAGGACGCCTTAATATCCCTTAGTTTCCAATTGTACCCCGTTGCCACGGGAGGGTAGGACAAAAGATGTCATGCAAGTTCTTTCCAAAAGCATGTATGACTATTTACGGAATACATGCCTACATTACATTGATGAACTGGAGCTAGTGACGTATCGCCCTAGGTTATAACTGTCTCATGATGAATATCATCCAACAAGTCACCGATCCAATGCCTACGAATTTATCTTATATTGATCTTGCTAAGTTACTACTGCTGCTGTTACTGTTGGACTTGTTACAAAACTACTGCTATCACTGTTACTGTTACTGCTGTCACTATTATCAGAACTATCATATTACTTTGCTACTAATCACTTTGCTGCAGATAATTAATCTCCAGGTGTGGTTGAATTGACAACTCGGCTGCTAATATCTTCAAATATTCTTTGGCTCCCCTTGTGTCGAATCTATAAATTTGGGTTGAATACTCTACCCTCGAAAACTGTTGCGATCCCCTATACTTGTGGGTTATCAGATGCCATTTCAATGATTGTAACACAAAAGCCCGATTATTGCAAGGTTCAAATTCCTGAGTTACATGGCTCAAATTCGAAGATTACAAGGTTAAAACTGATATTAGAAATGAAATTCAGCTCATTTAGTTGCAAATGCTCGTACCGATCAGCTGAACATGGATATAAGAGAGGTTCAAACTAAAAATAAAAATAGTAAGGCCGCTTTCAAAGCCTCATCATTTCTGCAAAGGTATCAGCCGCTGACAAGTCATGTATGGGTTTTACACAATGACTTCCAATACAAAGTTTAGCTTTTTTGGAGCCACTTCCATTATGCAGTAGTTGCCAGCTCTGATAAACAAACCATTCATATTTCCTATTTAAATGCATGTTCAAACTCATTACCTCCAGCACCCTTGCTCTGGCAACAAAGAACCTGGCGAATGTAAGCTCCGGTAAGGTCCATCGGTAGGAGTTCAAAGTAATTTTTGAGAGATGCAGATCTAGGCATTCGATGTGATTGTCGTTATAAACATTATCCACCTCCGGGCCTATGATTATCTGGAAAATAAGAGAACGTGTTAGTGCCTACATGCAGTTTTGAACACTACTACAAGCTTATTTGGTTTGCAGGATTTGTATAATGCACCAATGTGCCATCTTCGATCTGACATGATTAACATGGGCATTTGATACAATCTAGAAAAATGACCACACGAGGTTGGAGTGGATGAAAAATTCCCTAAGAAAACTAGTACAGATGAATCCAAAGGAGAAATGCTTATGGATTGTAACCATATGAATCAAGCAACCAATATGGGGTGGGGGGTGTATGTCCTGAAATCCTCCAAAATTCCTGCAGTAATCATAATACATTGTCATTATAAACTTGGGAAAAGGTGCACAAAATTGAACTCCCTTATGGTTAACATTTAACAGGAAAGGAACATCACCTCGATATACAACTTCTTCAGGCATGGAAAGCATCTCAGGAAACTGACAACTTGGTCCAGGTTGGGGCCGACAGATTCTAGTGCCAAGACCTTCACTATGCTCAGGAATCTAGGTGAATCTTTTCTGGATGACAAATGAACATACATCTTCAAAACTAGAAATAATGTTGATATCAAGAAGGAGAGGTAGAAGGCGACTGTTGTACCTCAAAGTAGTAGTATTTGACAGATGAGTAGCCCACCATTGTCAATTTCGGCGCAGAAATGACATTGATTCTTGTTGGACCTTGTTGATCAACTACAAGTAATCTCTCAAGTGAAGGTGTGTCCTCAATGACCATATTGTGGTCCACCTTTTGTGATCTCTCGTTGCAGCACCCGCAAAACACATAAATAGTCCGGAGAGTCCTAGAGGTGATGTGGAAGCTACTCGACCAATTCATCGCTGAAGATGAAGGAACTCGAGTGCAGTACAGCCGCAGAGCAGGTGCTCCATGTCATCCTTTGGGATGTAGATTGCGACGAGCTCGAGGTGCTTTAGTCGTGGTAGAAAAAGAGCGGGTGTGTCATTAAGGGGGGATGGCAGTTCATGAACTTGGCGAGGCGCAGATTGGGCACGAAGCAGATCGCGGACCTTGGCAGCGAGCGCATATGCCCATCATTAAAACTGAGCTCCTCGAGTTGATCTAGGGCGGGGGATCGGAACCACTCGACAAGCTTGGCTCGGTCCTTGCCATTGGAACGGAACTTCCGTGATAAGGCCTCTAATTGGGCCATGGTGACTACCGAGGATCTGGGAGAATGCGTCCAAGCTTTTGCGATAGCCATGGCAGAGCTCGTGGGCTTCGAGGAGGTCGAGAGGGGTCGAGAGCCATAGGGGGTGCCACCGTCGGGAAAGGGCGGTTATCCTCGCCCCATATTTGATTGGGAGGAGGGATATGATGACTATCAACAGATCATCAGGGAGGCTGCTGATGAATTCTTGGCCTACTAGAGTCGCTTGCGGTTCTTTCTTGACCCGCCTCTGCTTGTTGGCAGCCTCGTTCTCCACCTCGTCGACGGCGACGGAAACCTCTGTCTCCATATTCACTCCGTGCTTCGGTGCTTCAGCAGCCCTGGCGTCGCCACTCCCTCCGATGGGGCACTTCGGCGGCATCCTCATACACTGATGGCTTTGAGGACTGAGAGCGGCATCGAGGATGCGGGCGGAGAGAGGATTGTGTGTGTGGCGAGGATGGGGGTGCCGGCTTTGAGGACTGAGAGCGGCGTCGAGGATGCAGGCGGAAAGAGAGGATTGTGTCTGTGGTGAGGATGGGGGGGGGTGCGGCCGCTTGGGCACACCGTTAATACAGACGAGTGGGAGTGAGGCAGGCGGCGGTCAAATGTTTTCTCGCTTCCCGGTGAGCCTGCGCGGTGGACTTCTGGCATTCCTATACCATCATTTCACGACGCTAGGTGGGCGGCGGTCAAAATCAATTCTCAAGGCTAGCTATGAATTATTAGCACGCACGCTAACCCGCGCGAGACCTCGTCGGCGGTGACAGTAACCTCTGCGCCTAGCTTCATGCGTTGCGCGGGTGCTTCACTAGCCCTGGCGTGGCCACTCCCACCGATGGTATGCTTCGCCCAAATCCTAATACACTCCATGCGGCGGCGACTACTGTAGATGGGGTGTGCGGCCGCCTATTATGACCAGCGGATCGGGTGCCCCATTAATATGGAGCAGCGGGAGCGAGGTGGGTGGCGGTCGAAGGGCTGGCTCGCCTCCCGGTGAGCCTGCGCGGCGGACTGCTGGCATGCCTACCGTCATTTCACACAGCTAGCGAACACGCGCATGCCTTGGCCTCCCGGTCTGCCTACTAGCATGCGTCTCGTCAACTCACGCATGCTCGTACAACAGATGGGACGTGTGGGCGGCACGTATTATATTAATTTTATCCCTTTTTGATGATTAATTCTGCCGCTTTATTGCTTAACCGAAGCACAACACTTACATTATTGGTCTAACGCACATGGTTCGAATAAAGAGTTCGTTTGCGATATTGGTTGATAACTATTTATAATTTCCTGTATGTAAGAAGATTATATCAAAACTTGTCTCAAATTTGAAGAAAATAATAATATCACAGTCTATTGGTGTCCACATGACACCACGATAAGTTTCATGAATTTCAACTTAGTTTTGGATTTATTGGATTTTAAAATCAAGATTCTAGATGTTAGAAATTTCTTGCATGGGGACTAAACATGCACCCAGGGACACGTACACATATGATTTTGCAATCCATTTTCATGCGCTATCACGGGTCTCATGTAGATCAAATTTGATTTTTGCACATTTAAATCCCTGGGAAATCAATCAATGTATAAAAAATGGACATATGTTGTCTATTTTCTTCAATTTTCAAAACTAAACTCCTTTGGTCACATGTTCGCTGCAGAAAAAGTTTGACATGCATCTTTGGGCTACATGTATGCGGTGGTCCCCGGACACTCACTCGCGTGGGCTCGCGAGGTCGCCGTCTAGCACTATGACATGCGATGAGAGAGGTTAATTTGACCAACAAGGATGGTCATTTTTTGGTTATATATATATATATATATATATAGTACGCATTGAAGAGGGTGGCCGGGGCAATACTACGCGTCATATAGGACACTCACTCGCGCGTGATGCTTCCATCCGTGGGCCCGCGAGGTTGCCGTCCATCACTTTGACCCAGCAAGGAGGTTTAGTTTTGGGTTGTGTTGCGGTAGGAGTATATAGTACGTGTCGAAGAGGGGAGGAGGGGGGCGGGGCAGCACAAATATACTACACACACGTCATGAATCGATCTCGCTCCATGTGGGGACTTTTCGGTTTTTGAGGCAGGTGTCGCAGAGAAGTTGTGCATATTGGGTATTAAAAACATCACCAACACATTGGGCCACGTGCAGACGATGGTTGTCACTCATTCGCCTACGACTCTTCCCTCCATGGGCCCGCGAGGTCGTCGTCCATCTAATATATGACACAACGAGAAAGGTAATTTGACAAACAAGGAGGATTATTTTTGGGTTGTGGTACGGTACGTACGTAGGAGTATATATTACGCGTCAAAGAGGGGAGGGGGCAATATATATACTACGTGTCATGAACCTCGGTTCGTGTGGGGGACTTAACTCAAGGTTTCCGAGGCAGGTGCCACATCAAAGTTCTGCATATATATATTAGGTATTCAAACATCACAACCACACATCTCCATACATGTGTTTGGCCCACAAGCAAGCAATGTCGGTTGTCCTCTAGCACTCACTCACGGGGTTATCAGCGAGATTCTTCGTCCATCTCTGTGTGCCCGCTTGGTCAATCACTTCGATCGATAGTGATAGAGGTTAATTTGACTTATAATTAGGAGGGGATTAAATTCTGGTTCATCTTATAAGGTTCGGTACATGCAACTGTACTTCGCGCGCATGTGTACGTGCAAATCCCTCCCGCCGGGTCGAAGTGGGGGGGGGGGGGGCAAGCACGCGACGCATCATGAACCAGATCTGTGTGGGGACTGTGTGTTTTTCGACGCATGCATGCACCACATCAAAATGTTGCACTTTTGTTATTCAAACATATATGCATGCATCACACATGTCCATACATATGTTTGGGGCACATACATGCAGTGGTTGTCTTTGGACACTCTCCCTCGCTTGGCTATCATCGACGACCTATATATTCATGGGCCCGCGTGGACGTCTCCATCACTTCGACCAACAACGCAAGAGAGGTTACCAGGGTGGATTCTTCTTCTCTTGGTTCGTGTTACCATATAGTTGTATGTCGATCATGGTGAGATTCGAGACCTAAGTTCGAGGGCTCGCATACACATGAATCAAAGTTGTGCATTGGGCATATTCAAACACCACATGGCACTTCATACATATGTTTGGGCCACATGCACGTAGTGGTTGTCTTCAGGCACTCCCTCGCGTGGTTATTGGCAACAAGCTAGCCTACTTTGTGGGGCCGTGTGTGGAACGTCAATGCATGACTTTGACCCAACAAACAAGAGAGGTTATACGACCCAGGTGGTGACTCTTCTTGGTCATTCTTACAGTACGCCTTGGTGAGATGCCCCCTCCCACCGACTCAAAGTGTGTGTGTGTGTGGTGGGGGGCACAGTACTACTTCATACTAGATGAACCTCCGTGGGGCTGGGGATGCCCGGTTAATTTGCGATGCACATGTGCCACATCAAATTTGTGATTTGGTTATTTAAATGTCATACCACATCGTTTTCACACACACACACACACCACACACACACGCACACACACACACACACACATCGGGCCACCCGCAGGTGTGGTTGGTAAGTGGTGTCACACATCTAACGCCAGAAGAACACATCTGTGGGCCCGCACATGGTTCACATTTGATCGGAAGCAAAGGGGGAGGGGGGTTGATGTACTCTTTTTGGTTTTGTGTTACGGTACGGTGGGATGTCAGACCTA